>NC_137813.1:34640500-34678505 GCF_963921795.1 Nannobrachium achirus | reverse complement strand
CACGTGCATGCATGCGTGCATACACACACTGTAACAAGCTTGACACGCACGCACATTGACACGTTCGGAAAGGCCATCCCTTGCTGCCCTTAACCTACTCTACTGTATACTGCAGATCAAAATTCTACGCATAGCCTACATGCAGGCATGCACATGCATTCATAGCGTACTCATACTGTGTGCACACACAAGCCCCGCTCTACTGTAAGTCCATGGAAGTTAAAAAATGTGTCCATAGCTCAATAAAAGCACTTGATACCTTTCCAAGTCCAAGCTCATTTGGATCCTGTCCATGGCTGGCAAGGTCACGACCACTGTTGTCAAATTCATGATCCATACTGTACACTGTGGGATGCTAACCAGTAGCTCTCCCTCTCCCTCTCTCCCTCTCTCTCTCTCTCTCTCTCTCTGGACTCCACTATCTTCATTTGTCAGGCGCTGACTGTAGGAGCATTACTGGAATGTCACAGTGCTGGGTACAGTGTGGACTTAATTTACTTAGTGGAGAGATGTGTCCTTCTCTTGGGTTGTGTCACTTGACAAACAGAGGTTCCGAGCTAATGTATGGGACTATATTAATGTAAAGGTCACATGTGACCGATATAGAAACCCTTCTTGCTTTGGGACAGTGACAAAGCAATGGCTAAATGAGTTTGTGAAAGTGATGGGCAATTGAAAATCCCAGTCAAACTGAGGTTCAGGATGTGTGTTTATGTGTTTGTTATTTTGTGTGCAGGGTTACATACTGAAACTAAACAGGTGTTCTCAATTCATCATCCCACAAAACCCGCCATAAGCCAGGAAAAACATTCAAGAGAAACTACATAGTTAAATTTGCAGTTAAATGAACACTGGGATTTTACTGTGTAGAGGCTGAAGAGCTGTGACAGCCCGCTGGAGTCTGGGTGTGCAGGTGGACACCAGCAAAGCGCTGACCTGCCTCATTATGAATGCCCCAAGCACTACCGTCGGCAAACGGCTAATGATTTGCTTGCCTGGGACTTGTTTGAAAATTGTCAAACTGTTTGTGAGGTCACTGTTGGGGGTTGTGGGGCTTTTAATATAAAGGTCTTGTTAGCGTCGCTCTCTGAGCAGTGTGAGAGTGCCCTCTGATCAAGTTAATCCCTTTATCCATCCATCTTTCCCTCCCCTTCCATCCATTCCATCGATTCAGCCAGCCAACCAGCCACAGAACCAGGAGGCCAGGACACCCATCTGTCCAACCAGGCATCCATCCATTCAGCCACAGCCCAGCCAAGCCATCCAGCCAGACCACCATCCATCCATCCATCCAGCCAGCCAACCATCCAGCCAGCCATTCATTCACCTATCAAGAATATAGACTCTCGGCCAAATGCTAATCTCATGATTGACCACTTTAAGACAAAGGTTATCACCAAACAGATCTAGTTAAGGTGGTGAGGGGCAAGGGATCTTTGCCACGCTCACAACTGATCTAATCAACAACACAGCTAAGTTGATTATAAAACAGCAGGTCTGGAGCGCAGACAACGGCTGGGGAAGGAACAGAGAGATGGAGGAGGAAAACACATGGGGAGATGGAGAGGAGAGGAGAGGAGAGGAGAGGAGAGGAGAGGAGAGGAGAGGAGAGGAGAGGAGAGCAGAATAGGACACAACATAATAATAGAGGAGAACAAAGCAGGGCAGAGAATGGCAGGCGTGTAAGCTCGGAGCAGCATAGAACAAAGTGAAGTACTCACACAGCTACAGGGGCCACAGAGCAGGGCAGAACACCATAAGACTACAACACAGAACCACACAGAGCAACACAACACAACACAACACAATAGGGCATTCACCAAATATTCGAATATTCGAATATCAAAGTCACTATTCGACGTTGTTCACCGAAGTCGAATATTCGTTTATTTGTATTTTCTCTTGGACCCCCACCCTGACAAGCACTTGGAATTGTAGATATTACATTTAATGTGGCTCGGTTCCGCAGATAAATATTGTGAAAATAGCAGATCTACATGCTCACAACGCCTTGCGTTGCGAGGCGTTGTGAGCATGTAGATCGGCTATTTTCAACACAACACAACACAACACCAAAGAAAAGAATAGAGTGGAACAGGCCAGGGTAATGTCGAGCCAAAAAAGAGGAGAGAAGTGCGTTGCGACAAAAGCAGACAGCAGGAACAGTGTGCTGCCTACAACAACACACCACAATGGGACAAAAGTAGAACAGCATGGGAAATTGTATAGGTGCCATGGCAGCCTCAATAAACTCCAGCGTTATCTTATGGCGGTATAGGCGGCGGGGAGACAGACGTAGACAGGAGAGAACAAGAAATGACATCATCTGAAGGCTCAGCCTGGAAATGACAACAAAGCCCAGCGCCGCCTTCCTCCTCCTGGAAGCTTTGAGCATGAGGGTCAAAACAAGCTAATCTTATTCCACAAAGTACATCACAAAACTGGCAAATATGTGTTCCTTGGCTCCTGTGATGTTGCAAGTGTGCGTGCGTGTGTGTGTGTGTGTGTGTGTGTGTGTGTGTGTGTGTGTGTGTGTGTGTGTGTGTGTGTGTGTGTGTGTGTGTGTGTGTGTGTGTAGCCTAGTGTATGGGTCTAGTCCAAACGGTGTTGTTGTGATGTGCTTATCGTCACTGTAGGGCAGAAACCTTGTATCTCCAAGTTTCAAATTTGTACGTTTTTTTTGCGAAGTAAAGCCCTGCTTCATCAGACAAGGCCGTCGCACAAAAGTAGTGATAACAGCAGATCTACAAGCACACAACGTTGTGATCGGCTGTTTTCACTAGTTTATTTCATTTTTTTTAAATGATAAAAACGAACGGTTTTGGACATACAAGGTTTCCACCCGACAACAACGTTATGCAGTAGTCAGAAGGAAGGTGCATGCTTTCCACCTGCATGCTTGCTACCCTCTTATAGACACTGCTGTTGGCTAGCCTTTGTGGTGCATGCCTGCACGGGGAAGCAGCCTTGTGCATCAGCCTTTTCCTGCCAATACACAGCCTCACCAAGACTCCTGCCAGGCCTCCATATGGCCTACGTGACAGTATGGTAACTGGGTGCCCTGCGGCCCCAGGCAAACATAGCAGGGGATCTCAGTGCTGCAGTGGTACCCAGAGGTGTGATGTACTAAGGCCTACATTGTGGACACTGCATGCACCCTGGCATCAGCCACTGCCCCGCTGCCTTGTGAGTTAGTCCAGGGGGACAAAATGGCACACCTGGGAGAAAAATAAACTTTGGTGGCAGTACTGGATGTGAAGGTGGACCTGAGGAATGCGCAGTTTGCACACCTGTGGCAATTGTCATCGATATTGAGCAAGACCAGGATGAGGGACCCCTGAAGGAATCCTTATCCAAAATTATAGCCCTAGTCTTCATGGTGTGGAACTGGCAGTCAAGAACACACTGCTACCAAGTCTGACCCGGTTAAAGAAGGCTGAGGTGAGAAATGAGTTTTGCGGCTCATAGGAGGGAGACTGAACCAGGTCTGAGCTCAGAGGATTCCATGGACCAGAAGTGGGCCTCGATTAGGGGAGGTCAAACCACTGGTTCCATGATAAACCATCACCATCAAGGGCTGGAGAGTTCTGGCACCAGAAGCGCTCTTTAATATTTATGTGTCACCCAGCTTCTCCATAAGGAGCTTGAGTATAGCAGTGGAGTTGCGGTGGATTTCAGACTGGACGAACACCGAATAATCTCCAATCACCAGAGAGGCAGAGAGCAGGTCCTGGAGCTGCAGTATGCAGATGACTGTGCTCTTATGGCCCACTCTCCAGGGGATTCTCCATTCTTACTGTGGTTGTCAGGGCATACAGCAGGATGGGCCTGTCTGTCATCACCACCAAGACAGAAGTGGTCTGCCATTGGAGCTCCAGTACCCCACACAGCCTGCCAGTCTTCACCATTGACCACAAGCCACTAACAATAACTCCATCCTTCAAATAACTGGGCAGTATCCTTTCGGAGGACTGGGAGTTTCTGACAGCAAAATCCCAAACCAGATGAAACAAGCCTCAGCTGCCTTTGAGAGACTACTGCTCTTCCAGAATAACAATCTCCACCCGCTCACCAAGGTTGCTGTCTACAAGGCTGTCTGCATCAGCACCCTCCTCTATACAGCTGTGAAGCATGGACCACTTACCGCTGTCACATCAAGCCCTGGAGCGCTACCATATCGAGTGCTCACAGTGCATCCTGGGCCTAACCTGGTGTGATCGTGGGCCTCATACTGAAATACTTGCAGAGACCAGTTGCAGGATTATCAAGGCCATATGATATCCCAGCACCAACTGGGCTGATTGACTGCCCCGCAGAGGGCAGCGTGGATGTTTTTCCTTGCCCTACTGGGAGTGTGCGTTCACACCGATCAGTCCAGCGGTGTCTGAGATTAACTGCTCACAGATGCACAGACAGACAAACAGACAGATGGACAGGGGCGAAAACATAATCCCCACCGCCGGCCGTTCCGCCCTAGCGGAGATAATCACTCTTTACAGTCCCCACATGCCTGACCACCATCTTTCTCTCTCAAGGTACAAAGAAAACAGACATACACAAATGCAGTACTCATAAACACGTGTTTCCCTCATCCCACAAACACTTCTTTTACAGAGCATTCTCAGACTGAAACAGGACTGGGATCAATTAGACAGCATGCACAGCAAAGACCTGCAGAACAGATCGCATCACAAAGGGTTCAAAAGGTATCTGAGCTGGACGGAGCTTGGAGAAGAAGAGGTATGTTGGTTCCGGTATGTAGTATACTGTATAATTCACATACTGTATGTAGAGTAAGGTATAAAAACAGAGTGAGGGGACAATTTTGTACAGGAGGCAGGTTTGTGTGTGTGTGTGTGTGTGTGTGTGTGTGTGTGTGTGTGTGTGTGTGTGTGTGTGTGTGTGTGTGTGTGTGTGTGTGTGTGTGTGTGTGTGTGCATGCGTGCGTGCGTGCGTGCGGGCGTGTGTGGGTGTGCGCCTGTGCATGTACCTGTGCATGTACCTGTGCCTGTGTGTGATTGTACAGCTATCTTTGTGTGAACCAAATGTCATCACACAGATTGTAAGATATTGAAATTGAAATGTAAAGTAAGGACTTTTGCTGGTCCTCACTTTTTTGTGATCAAAATGGTTCCTTCGAGAAGCATAACAACAATGTATACTAATGTCCACTAGGAAAATTATGGAAAACATAAGGAAAAAGACAAAGCAAGAGACAAGCAAGTCCCCAATCATGCTGGGCTGTCAATAGGCTCCAAGTACACAATATTTAAGTACTGTATGTCAGCATCCACACTAGAGGAAGAGGGAGTGGGGTAGATTCCAGCATGTACTGTAGGCATTACATTTTGTTGGTGCGGTAAGCCCAGTTATTACTTATTAGTGCTTGCTTTCTGAGCAATTTGGACAGATCATTTAGCACAAGCATGTCAAACGACCGAATGAAGTGGTCCAATTCGGCCTGCGGAATGAAATTACAATAAATGTAATTAAAATATGCACATCCAGTTATTATCTATCTATGTGAGGCAGCCGCTCTCTCTCCCCCTTGCCGTTGGCAAAGCTGCTATGAGTGAACATCGAAACAATGGAGAGACAGCAGGTAACCACCCACTGCGTGCAAGCACCTACTGTGAGGGACACAACAAAAAAAAAAGTCATTTATTGTCTTCTCAATTATCACAGACATGACTCATGCTCAATAGGGAATATTTATTTGTGGGCTGATGCTACATCGTTGACCATCACTGAGGAGTTTGTGGAGCTAGCGCTAGGTGTATAGCAAAAGCCTGAAAATCTATCTGTCTATCTATACCGTGGAATAGACGGTATGTCTACCATGAACACTGATTTCACTACACTGATACAGGTGATAATTCACTCACGCAACATGATATGTCATAATGGCATGTGTCGTGCTTGTTTGTTTGTATTATATTGTTAGCACAGCCTGGTGAAGCATGCCCCACCAACAGCTCACACACATACTTGTATGAGCTAGACAAATAAATCTTGAGAATCTTGCAGACGAAATTGCTGATGCGCTGCCCGGCACAGGGCTAGTGCAACCATGCATATGACCCTACACTCTGTGGATTTGTGGATCTGTCTCTCTCGAAGCGGAGCCTTGTGTAAATGTCAACATCATCATAAATATCCAATGGATGTAATCTATCTCGCAAAGTGCATTGGCGAGGATCGGGTCGTCCGTTATATTCAATTAATTTGTTGATAAAGTTAAAGCAGTCTGCCATTGTAAGAGCTTGCCAGAATTATGTACAGCTGTTACTTATTATAGTCTGTGTATGTTCATGGTGACATATTATACATCTGACCTGCATGTTTTGCCAGCCAATATGACCATATATATCTTTAGGACAGGGGTCTTCAACGTTGTCAGGCAAAGGACCCCTTAGTTGAAGCAGGGAACCTCCACACATCAACCCACTACATCAAAGCTCTTTGCCGAAAATAGCCAGTTTCATCTCTCCCCTCGTCCACTCACCTGAGAACTTCATTGGGGTTGCCTGAGATGGGGGTCTTGGCGCCATGGCACTCAGACTTCAGCAGGGTATGGGGCCCACGGTCCATCATCATGGTGGTGGTTGCCGTAGCAATTACGGCCACCCCGTCACGAACACGGGCCTCCAGGCCATAATCCCACTCGTCATACGACACTGAGATCAGACCTAGAAACGGAAAGAGAAGATCAGCCTTCAAGGTTGGGGAATTCTGAGTGGTCTCAAGGTTTAAGAGAGAGCTGGGGAGTGCGTGACAAGAGAAGAGTTGGCGAGTCTGTGGAAAGAGAGGAACAGACAAATGGGTTGAAGAGAGGAGAAGCAGAGAGACAGAGATCACTCTATACACAATGAGATCACGTTATGAACTCAACCCAGGTTCAACACAAACATACAGTGTGCCTCACATGGACAATGAAAAGCACTGCCTTTCGGTCTACAATAGCTCCTTTCCTCCTGTCCATCTGTCTGTCTGTCTGAACAGGCCCACTCTTTCCAGACATCTCTGTTGCCTGACAGTAGATCTAGCCAATCAGAAGGTCTCTGCCTGTCTGCGTCCCAGACAGTTATTGCAGTCTGTCTATATTTCACGTTTAGGGTCTTTTTTATTTCATTTACAGTACAAAGTCTCTGTTCCGCTCTCGTTCCTTCCCCTCCCACCATCTGTCAGCTTGTCCACCTGTTTGTCAGTGTTTATCTTTCTCATTCTCTCTACTCATCTTGTCCCTCCCTCCCTCCCTCCATTTCTCTCTCAGTGGGTTCACTTAACAGTAAATCTTGAGGTGTATTTTGAGTATTTTATACACTTGACCTTTGGTTCAAATCCAACACCTTGTGCTCAGTGTTCATATAAATTAGGAGAGTGTAAGATGGACACAAATGGACCCGTAACATTTAGGCGGCCCATTATGCCGTTATGTCCACTAATTGATCATTCTGAATGGGGTCAGGACCTGGCTGTCCCCATCGAATGTCAGCTTTGACTACATTACCATAATCTCTCTCTCTCGTTCTCTCGTTCTCTCGCTCTCTCGCTCTCATGCTCTCACGCTCTCTTCTAAGTGTCTTTTTCACTATCCCTCTCTTTATTTCAAACCATCTCTCCATCCCCCTAATGGTCAGTCAGTCAGTCAGTCAGCCAGCCAGCCAGCCGACTAGTCGGTCGGTTCGTCGGTCAGTCATGCCTCGACAGAAAGAAATAGAACTGCATTCTGTCGAGGTGCCAACTAGTGCCTTGTGCACAAGTAGGAGGCCTACAGTGTATGCTCACCACTGGCATCACCACTGGCATCACCAGGAATGCTGGTCCCTCAATGGCTGTTAATGTTGACGTTGCCAGAAACGCTGGTCCCTGATTGGGCTACGGGCTTAAACACGTACAGAGGCCGACATATATACTTACATACTGTACGTAGACGAACACAGTATGTGCATGCTCTGCTGGCGCAAGTATCTAGAACTGCACTCTGTCGAGGTGCCAACTTGCGCCTTGTGCACAAGTAGACCTTGTAAATCCTGAGTTTTAAATTAACTCTGAGAGTGTGCAAAATCTGCAAATGGAACCAAAATAGACCCTCACCCCATTTGGTTACATTTGTACACTGAGTTAAATGAACACTCACAGTTTACAGTGTGTGAGCAGTCCATCGACCAGTCAGTCAGTCAGTATGTCAGTGGACAGAAAAGGACAGGCATTGGTCCGGACTACCTCTCCCTGGGGAGCGTGCATCGCTGACAGCTTGGTCCCCGCAGGACCACATCTAATGTCACATGCTGCTGCTGACACTCTCTCACTGCTCCCTCACACACTCCGCTTGCCTCAATCATTTTTACACACTCACTCTCCATTCTTTCCTGGGGACGGGATTTTTATGTGGGTTGATGAGCCAGCTGTGTGTGCCTTTGACAGCATGTCATGTGCGCGTGTGTGCGTGCGCGCACGCGTGCGTGTATGTCTTGGTTGGGACATGGACGTATATGCACTGATGGAGAAGAAGGACGCTACAGAAAGGAGGGAAGTGTCTATTCATATACAGTATACATCTCTCAGGACATGTTCAAATGTCACAACATACTGTATGTCAACCTGGGGTTGAGGGCTGTGCTCCTCCTTATTATGATTCACACAGAAACTATACACAGAATACTATACTGTATGTTTATGTCTCATGTCTGCGTCTATATCTGACTTACAGTGTATGTTTATACGCAGCATACTAAATATATTTACTAGATTTTCAGGCCGAAAATCTAGTTGAAAGTGGTTTCCATATACTGTATGGGCATATTACGTTTGTGACACCCACCTACGGTCCACCATCCACCCACAGGGCAATTTTAACTAAGAAGATTCAGTACATACTGTATACTGTATACTTAAAGGGGAAGACCACCCATTTTCAATATTGAACTATGTCATTAATATACCTTAGAGGAGTTGTGTGGAAATAGAAAAAAAGTTCCCCCTCTTCTGTGTTGCCTAGAACTGGAGGATTGATTTTGGGGTTTGTATTGTAAAGTGCAACTTGATGACATCACACCGTTGTACTTTACAATACAAACCCCCAAATCAATCTTCCAGTTCTAGGCAACACAGAAGGGGGGGGGGACATTTTTTTCTATTTCCACACAACTCCTCTAAGTTATATTAATGACATAGTTCAATATTGAAAATGGGTGGTCTTCCCCTTTAAGCCCTTTGCACACAGGCGCGTTTATCTGCACGGATAAAACGGACAATTTCATCTTTTTAAAAGAAAACAATGATTCTCTGCGACCTCATGCACACCGGATCCGAATTAGCCGTACGACGAGTGGCTGCGGCTGTGCGTTTTTTCTCGATCGAACCCAGTTCGATTCGTGCGTCTTGTCGCATGCGGTAAAAAAACTCATCACTCCTTTTATGACTCCTTTTGGGATCCGCAGCGCCGATTCCGCACAGCATTGCACACCAAATCCAATGTGTTTTATTCATGCAGCAAACGAAAAAAACGCAACTGTCCTGTGTGCAAAGGGGTTTAATATGTCTATACGTGTTGCGTTTATCACAGATGTGTAATTGATTGTATAGCATAATAACAGAAGTAGCGGATTATTGTGTATTTACAGGAGCAGTTTATCATCAGTTTGTCAGTGATGTCAGATTGGGCGGCTACATTAGCAGATTCTGTGCGTCAACGCTGTGTAACGAAGAGAGCGAGGAACACAGACAGAGAGGCTGTTGGCGAGAGAGAGAGAGAGAGAGAGAGAGAGAGTTGAAAGGGACAAATTGAAAGAAGCAAAGGGGTGGAGTGGAAAGAGAAAGTGGGGGCAGTCAAACAGAGGCAGAGAGAGCAGAGAGGAGAATAATCAGAATATGTTAGATGCAGAGACAGAAAGAGAGAAAAGAGCCAGGACAGAAAGACACAGAACAGACAGAGACAGTAGATAAAAAGAGAGAGAGAGTTGGCGGGGCAGAGAAAACAGAGGGATGAGAGAAAGGAGAGGGGAGGAGGGGAGAGTGGGAGGAGAGGAGATGGCTTCTCAGAGTGCCACTTAAGGAAGGTATCAGCAGAATTACACACGGGAATTGGAGGCTCTTCATCACACGCGGACGCGGTGCAACGTATTGAGCGTGCCTAGTAAGCAAATTAGCACTCAGTGCTAACGTGTGTATTCCACTGAACTCTGAACCACTGGTTTCGGCCTGAACACCCCCACAGCAGCCCGTCACACACTGCTTTCTGTCTGTTCATCATTATTCTCTCAAGTACAGTCTCTCAAATGCTGCACAGAGGAAAAGGAACAAAACAGCGAGGGCGCTGTTTTTCCCTTTTCTTTGACGATGGCTACCCAGATTGGTTCATCATTAACAAGCCCGTGTGGACAAGTCCTTACTGGAAAGGCTCTATGTGGCTTTCATCACTTTGAGGTTAGAACTTAGTCATGCGATTCTGTCAAAACAAGTGCTATGCAACTTTTATTTGTATAGCACATTTCATACAGGTGCAAACCAACACACATACATACACAGAAAGTATTAAAAACACACGCGCACACGCTCGCACGCGCACACACACACACACACACACACACACACACACACACACACACACACACACACACACACACACACACACACACACACACACACACACACACACACACACACTTCTTTTTCCAGCCTAATATTGAACCAGTTCAGAGTGTTTCCACTGAAAATGAATTGATTCAAAACCCTAAAAGTTGGTTCGGGACTGGAACAAAAAAATGGCCGCCGGTTCCTTGAAAGCTCCAAGGTTCCAAGAATCTAGAACGGAACCAGTTGAGGGAAAGTCTGTCTTACCAGTAAGACGACTAAGGACGAGAAGCGACCAGGACAAGGTTGCACGCATGGGCGCGTGCACATGGGTGCTTTGGCATGTATACCCTTCTGCTGAGCTGGTCGAGTCATCACTGTGATGTCAGAACAGGTTAGCTATATCCATATGGAGTCCGTGAGGCGTGAGGTCAGATATATTGACCAGCTCCATATATGGAGATCTAGGTGATGATCCAGTCATCTGTATAGATATCCAGGGTTTGATGAGGTCAGTGTCGTGATCTTCATATATGGAGATCCAGGTGATGATAGTCAGCAGTCTTGATTTGTAAATGAATTCTGTCTTGGCCATATGGAGCGTCCATATATGGGCATTGCAAAATATGGGCTTAATATTGATGACATCAGGGATCTCCATATATGATTGCCAGAACAGGCTGCCTTGGTCATATATGGAGCGTGACAGTCAACAATGTGATGTCACAACAGGTCAGCCAGTGCTGTGTTCTACCTATAACGCACGTATACGCCGTCTGCTGTCGGAAAAAAAAATATGAATAGTGTCTGCCCTTGTGAACCTTTCAGAGTAGCGTATTTGATAGGCATTATGCACTGGCGTCTGCCCTGGCCACACGAATAGCCGCGGATCATAGATTATAGTATGCCCTCAAAAAAAGTCTAGAACACACACTACTGAGGTCAGCTATAGACATCGAGGCGTTACTGACGGACAGGATCTGCCAGGTTTCATGGTAAACTGCGACCTATGGTCGCAATAATTTTGATTGGAGGAAAAGTAGTTGACAACCTGAAGTCTGAATGTAAACGTCTATTAAAGCTATACTATGTAACTTTTTTAATAAAACAAATCTTAAAACTATCCTAATTATTAAATCTCTAAAGTTTTAGAACACCCACTCTGTTCATTTCAGCTCCCAAAGCCTTTTCTTTATATGTGTTCTACTGAGCCCTGGTGGCCGTGACCGGGGCTGTTTTTCCCAGCAAAATTAGGTCATATGCATCATTCTGTACACGTGTCTCCCTACCGGCCAATCAAAGCCCAGATCATACACTGCCGAGCTCTTCAGGAAATACACTGCAGTGTTTACAATGGGCTAGGAGTCTAGCATGTATCTCCCCAACCGCTGCTCGTAGAGGGACACGAAAGACCTCTATGGATAGGTCTCGGAGAGGCGAGGCGGACGCGGTGGTCTGAAGGCCCGGTCCGCGGCGAAAAACGGCCGAAAAAAGCAGACGCGACCGCGGTTTGCTATAACGCTACTGACCACTAGTTGAGCAACTTACACAGTATAGCTTTAATGTCATGAATGACAGTGTCAAGGGCTGCACTATAACATCACTAAAATGGAGGGTCTGTTTGTATCTTTGTTCAAGTGCTACGGCCTTTAAAACCATTGGTACACGTCATATAGATTGTGGAGTGATAGGTACAGTACATGTAGCTATACAAATGTTTTCAAGTATTTAAGACTGAAGATCGGCCTACAGTTGTTCATCATTGATCACTTGGGGAAAACACCAGACTGTAAAGAGGCATTACAAAATAATGTTCAGTAAATTGAGTGAAAAGCTGTGAGAGACACACTTGAACAGTTTAATGAGTATGGGGTCAAGAGCACAAGTGGAAGGCTTGCTATATTACTTCCTTAGTTTCACTGGGGCCAATAGATGAATAGGGCCAATAGAGAAGTTGCACATTGTTCCAATGGTGGTAGGTTGATGTGTGGGAGAGAGACCGGAACTGTTGACATGAGAGGTTATTATCTCAATGTGATAAATCTTTCATCTCCTTGTAGCCTACTTATCTGAAGTGAGAAGCTCAGCAGGGATTGCTTTGGAAGGATTCTCATTTAGCAGTTTGTCTTATGGAAAAAATAAATTATTGTGATTATCACATATCATTTGAAAGAGACGTTTCCAACCAGTGGTCCGGGGACCACCACTGGTCCTTGAGGGGGTTCCAGGTGGTCCCCAGCTAAATGATGGAGAGTTGGTAACCAAATGGACCCTTACGGGTTCATTTGGGTTCATTTTAAATCATTGTTAAACATCTGCATTACTTAGTTAATTTTCAAGAAGTTACACAATTAGAGATTGTAGAAGAATTGTTATTTTGATCAATGTTGTGCCTGTCATTTCTCCTATGGTACCTAATCAATACAGTATGGAATAGGGGGCACGGTGGCCCCTGCTGTGACTTCTCTGTCGAGGTTGGCGGACCAATCGCGGTCCCCGTTTCCCGGAGCTACGCTAGAAAACGGACCAGTCAAATCTCTCGCGCCTCTGCCAAAACGGCCAATCGCTGCAGCGCAATCCTGGCTTCTCTCCATCCCGACCAATGAAATCGTCCCCACGCAGGATTCCCCGCGGTCAAGCTCCCCCCACCTCCAGAATCAACTGACACTCACTCAGACAGCCATTCTTCCGCGTTCCTGGACGCAGAAGCCAGCCAAGGAAAAAATACAAGATAACGTTTGATTTTGATAGATTTTTACACTTTGTCAGCTTGTTCTTTTGTCATTCTATGGTCTAGTTACTGTGGTTTTTAACGTGACCCTATTTAGAAATCATTTGGCTGTTCATTGCAACGAGGAAATGTTATTTACAAGCCAATTCTCATTTGTTGTCATGGCCTGCTACAGTATGTGATGCACCGGACCTGCCAAACTACACAGACTGCGTGGGAATCATTTTAATATTCAATTTGATTGACTGATCATTAATGTTACAGGCTTACAGCCGATCGCTTTGATTATGGACTGCTGCTGCTGCTGCATGTCGTGTATTAAACACTGTCTGGTTGAAACATCACCCCTGGAATTAATCATTCCTGCTGCTTATAAATGCTCCAGTTATTTTATTTGTGTAGTCTGTTTGAGAAGAAGCACAAACACTTTATTTATAGATTAATAACTCCACATGCCGGGTTTCCTTTATTGCGCGATTTGGGCTGGTGCACGATTAAATGATTAATTCATTAATTAATGCTTGTTTTTGCCTTCAATTTCATTACAAATAAATCAAACCAACCACTCATTCA
Source organism: Nannobrachium achirus (assembly GCF_963921795.1). Lineage (NCBI taxonomy): Eukaryota > Metazoa > Chordata > Actinopteri > Myctophiformes > Myctophidae > Nannobrachium > Nannobrachium achirus. The sequence goes on along the minus strand of NC_137813.1, from coordinate 34,664,626 downwards.
GATAATAATAATAGCCTACCTAGAATACCTATATACTGTAATTAGCAGAAGTGATAGGCTAGTGTCAGTTCCTCCTTGTGTCAATTCTATTCAAAGAAATGATTAGCGAAGCATTGCCATTGATTGATTCATTCACTCTTTCAGTTTGATTAATTCATTGCACAGCAAATAAAGACCTGATTACAAACGTTTTCTATAACAAGTAATTGTAGATGATAGTTATAATTTATATCATATCAATTATGGTTTTATATAAAGGCAAGCAAAGCTCAGAGCTTTGAGAATCAATGTCGGGGAATTTCCATTTGGAGCGCAACACTAGCATGGAGAGCTGGTAGATGGCTATTTTCAAATGCCAACGTTTCAATATTTACAGATTTAATAGGGACACAATACAGTCATTGGTCATGCTCTGCTTTCAAAGGAATGAGGAGATTTTTTTAGTTTTGTTTAAATCGCTTCATAATGACCAACTTACTTGACCAAGGCATGATTGAATAGACGGTGTTGCTCCCTATGCGTAATGCGCGGCGCGCCACACACAAAAAAACAGAGTTACAAGATATCAACGCATTGCGTCATGGCGTGTCGACAGCTTATACATCTGTTATTTTGGACACATGGTCATGGAGAGATTTGGAGACGGCAGCGCATCAACCCGACATTTCGGTGACTCCAGAACGCAAGTAGATTGCGGTTAATAATACCTATAGAATAAGGCTACAAAACACTTCATAGACTATTTGATTTATTTCTGAGCTAGTAAGACACTTCATAGATGTTTCCTGAATCTAAAGAACAATCAATGACAACGGCTTTTAACAGAAATAGTGTTTTTATTAGGCTATTAGGCAACGCAACAAATGCAAATGATCACGCATGGTTTAACCATATCCTATAAATAGCCAAACATTTCATTATGAAATGTAACAGTAGGTCTATAGTCTATAAAGAAAAATATAGGCTGACAGCCTACCAAGACAATAAAAAACTAGAGTAAAGGTGGGTTGGAGGTTAATGTTGATCGCCCGAGCTGCTTCAATTCCCAGACCCTATATGGTCATTTCTCAAACAATTAGGCTACTCTTAGTCAAATTTGTATTTATTCTGTGTCAACTCTCTATTTATTTTCTTGTATGACATGTGTTAGTATAGGACGGGACCTATCTCCCTTAGTCCCTTTCTATTTATGCTATCAATTAAACATCACGCCTGTGTAGTGTGGCTGTGGCGCTCTGGCGCGCCATGGACATTGTCTTTATAAACTTTTGCAAGAAATATAACCCCGATTGCAATAACAGTGGTCAGTAGGCCTACATGCAGGCTATAGTGTTGTCTGTCAAAATATCTTTTATTTCAAGACTATAAAAAGCTTAGGCTATATGGTCACCGCATATCCTATAGCCTATATGATTATGTGCCTATTCATATGTTTTTCAAACAAGCAAACACATAGAAATTACATATAAAAAGAATAATAAGAAGTAGGCTAGGCCTAGTGAAAATAGCCAATCTACAAGCAGCTCACAGCAAGTCGAGACGCGTTGTGAGCTTGTAGATCTGCTGTTTTCACTAGTTTGGGTCCCGGCCAGGAAAACGTCTAATCAATTGATGTCGGATATAAATTGCGTCTGCTAACACGGTAACCGGACAATATTTAGGTGGTTGTCAGAAAGAAACGTTCATGCACGCACCGTGGCGCACGCACTGTAAGTCACCCAGATAGGCCTACATCTCTCGTTCTTTTGATTGAATACTTTAATAGCAGTTTGCATATAAGAATCACAGGGACAGGGCAGTATTACTTCATGTCACGTCACGTTCATGTTAATGTGTTATGGTTACGTTATGGTATAAAGGCTCCGTCTGGACTCGATCTTAATGTCCGGTGTGTGTGGTTTACTATGATTGGCAGAGCGTATCATTTTGTGTCGCCGCGACCTCGACAAACACGCGATGGCCTTGGCCCAGTGGTTAGTGCTTCGCCTCACAGCTAGAAGGTCCTGGGTTCGATTCCCGCCGGGGGACGCTGTGGGTGCTGGGGGTGTGTTTCTCCCTCCGCGTCATCAGCGCCCACACCCTAGTTGGGGTCGGCGATAGGGCCTTTCTGTGTGGAGTTTGCATGTTCTCCCCGTGTCTCCTAGGGTTGATACCCTCACAAAAACATGCAGTAATCCTGGTCTCAATAATGCCTACCCCTGGCCAGCCAGGGCGATTGATGGAGGGGAAAGGAACTGGTTGGAATAACGTGTTCCTTCCACGCGCTACGTCCATCCCGGGGAAATCCCCCCTGTCAGGTGAAAAGAAACAACTTGGACTACTCATGCACTGAAGGAAGCATGAGGTCGGTCCGTTGTCTCCCCAGGCGCGGCAGAGAGAGAGCAGAGCCCAGGATTACATAGGCAATTGGCACTGGGTGAAAATGGGTTGCAAAATCGTGGGATAAAAATTATAGAGAAAAAAGAAATACAGTATGAATTGGGGACAAAACCTTATCGAACAATAACAACATATTCGAAAGTATTGGGACTGAGAGGCTAAATCTCATCAAATGGTGGTCTGTGGCTCCGCTGAAATGAATGAATGAATAATGGGCCTTGATATGAAAAGAGTTGAAAACCACTGATTTGAAAGATATACTGTATACTGTAGGACTGACGTGATAATAAAATGTCTTTGCTATCTATTAAGTGTGATTTACAGATTTTCATAGTCAGTCTGCAGCTTGTTTTTTCTTTTGACAGGTTCTTTTTGAAAAATCCTTACTGTCCCAATTTCTGCAAGGAGCTTCAGGCGTTCTGGTTATCTTTCCAGTTCTAGTGGGAGCGATGTTGTCAATGATCTGCCTCAGGACACCGTTAGAATGGTTCACCATGGCATCACAAGATGTCATGGTGGGAAACATAACCTCTGTGTAATTAGAGACAAAAATATCTGCTGTCTCTGCTTGTATAAAAGCTTATTTTATAGTTAGAACTGCATTAACATTTCTAGGGAACCAGGTCAAAAGAAAAATGAACATGGTCAGAGATTGCAAGGTCCAGACTAGAGTATTGTAGTTCATGAACAAGTTACTGTAAAATGTCCTTTAGAGATAACCAGGCCTAGTGTTTGGCCTTGTTTATATGTGGGGTTTGTAATACAGTATATGCTGTGAGAAGTCAAATTACTGTAACAAATTGATAAACTGTTTAGATTCTGAGTTGGTGGAGTTGTCAGTATGAATATTGAAGTCACTGGAGATGACCATGCACTGTATGCAGTCTATTTCAGTGGAGATTTTTGCTAGCAGTTCACTAAATTAATCATGGAAACGGCGTGTTAATCTTGGAGGATGATAAACAGAGATACAGATTTAACAACCACTGCCTGATTTCAATAGCTGTAGTTCTGAAAATACCGAAAGAAACATTTTAAGTAATCAGAATATACAGTACTAGAGGTTCGGCCGGCTTTGCCGGCCGATCATCTAGTGTCACCGAAAAACCCCTCAGGCACAGAGTGGCTTTGAGCAGATTCCATTACAATTGGCCACTTGTGGACAACCTGGCCTGGCATAGATATTCCACTGCTGTGCACAGCTCACCAGGCTATTGCACAGCAGCACTGACTGCCTATGAATTTCACAGGCCTGGGTAGAAAACCTGATCTGGCAGGGATATTCCCCTGCAGTACACAGCTCACATAGGCTCTACAGCAGCACAACAGCAGCTGTACCAAACAATTGAATGTTTCTCAAACTTTGCCATCACAAAATATTTTGTTCCAGGGACCCCCAGATGCAAATATTTGATTTTAGTCTATTCTGCATCTAGCTTAAGGCCAAACGAGTTTGGGGCGACTTTGAAAGAGGGCGACTTATCTGGCTACCAAACAATTGACTTAACTGAGGGACTTTGCGAGAGAAAAAACAACTGCTTAACAATGTCAAACTGTCATAAATCTAACAGCTGAAAACATCCTATTTGGATCTTGTCTAAAAAAGTAACATTTATTTTTTTGCAAAAGGATTAGCCTATAACTTATTGTCCTTCAGAACAGTATGGTTACAGGGGCTTCTCTCTTATTTGAATGATGCCTAAGCTTGAATTTGTTTAATGTCTATTGCTTGCTGGATATTAAGTGTCTATTAATGTATTACTGTATTTTGTCACATTTATTCTGCTGTTCATCTGACATGGGTTGCGCAGCCTACTTTGATTTGCACACATGCGCTGGCATGTCCGATGTTCTTGTTTGCAGAGGGGGGCGTGGGTGGCACAGACACACACATACAGTACACACACATACACACAGTAACTAACAAACACGCAATATACATGCACGCACCAAGCTGATTATTATTGGCTAAAAGTAAGCCTACTGAAATAGATTTGTGTCGCGGTGCAAAGATGACCGCACGCAAGTACACACAGCACACACACTCACGGCTCAGATGAGCGTGCGCTGTGTCGTGCGCACAATACATACAGTTACAGACACACTTCACGAAACAGAGAGCCACTGCACGGCGCGGTACACACAGCACACACACACACACACTCGCGGCTCAAATGAGCGTGCGCACATACATACACAGTCACAGACACACTTCACGAAACAGAGAGCCACTGCAAGGCGCGGCCGATCCAAGGCTTTCAAGACGCAGAAGTAGCGTAGCTGCTTCGGAAGCGTCTAGTGGATTACCAAGCTTGTTTAAGGACATGGTTTAGGACCCAAGCTTGTGATTGGCTGAACCGGAGGTAGGGAGCACTCCATTGTAGTCACTTGGACCGCGCAGAGGAGGTGAATAGAATGCGTTTATCGTGGGCTTGTAAGCCTACTGAAATTGTTTTTTGTCACGGTGAAAAGATGACCGCACCGCACGCAAGTAGACACAGCACACACACACTCACGGCGGCTCAGATGAGCGTGCGCTGTGTGGTGCGCACATACAGTACATACACAGTCACAGACACACTTCACGAAACAGAGAGCCACGCACGGCGCGGTACACACAGCACACACACACTCACGGCTCAAATGAGCGTGCGCACATACAGTACATACACAGTCACAGACACACTTCACGAAACAGAGAGCCACTGCACGGCGCGGCCGATCCAAGGCTTTCAAGACGCAGAAGTAGCATAGCTGCTTCGGAATATCTTGTCACCATGACGACGGGATCCTAGCGAATCAGCACTGGTCCCAAGACTCCCATAGCCTGGGAGCGCGGAAGGTTTATTCTATAGGCTGGCACCATGGCGACGGCTAGCGAATCAGCGGACGGCATAGAGTTATGGGCGGTATTCCTTACGTTCTAGACGACTACCTATGAGTTGAAGTGGATGTCAAGTGGGCGTGAATGGGCTTGGAAGTGGGATGCGGCTTTAAGAGGAATGTAATAGTAGATAGGTATCAGGAAGTCTCACTGTCAGACTACCTGATATATGCTGATTACTTAAAACATCATTTAGATCACTCTAATCTGCCTATGTGAGACTATAACAGGGCAGCAACCTCCTGCTCTTCCTCAAAATAAAAATGAGCAGGTGATGTTTCAATCAGCTCATTGTTACGATACGTAATACCTTCAAGTACAGCCAAAGAGTCTGATAGTTTATTTTATTGTATTATTTTGGTCAATCCATTAGAGTTGTCTTGACCTATTGCTGTGTACTGTATGGCGCATTAGGATTACTGTATTTTTAGCGGTGCCAGACGCTCTACATTTGACCATGTGTGTGTGTCCGTCCATCTGTCCGTCCGTATGAGCACAGCATCAATAGCTGCAGCTGATGGCAACACATAGACAGAATTAGCGAATGCATTCTCCGGCACCTGCTGCGGAACTGCCACGGCAGGCGCCGCCTCACGGACCGGCAGTTTGACCGGCAGTCGAGCTGCGTCGCCGGCAGTAGGACCAGCTAATGCATTGGCTCTCCCTCCACAGATGCAACCAATGACACTACTGTAATTAAACACAAACTGAAGACACGGTGCAACACATGCGGCACTTAAAGCCATGCACACACACACAAGGGCCCTACACAGTCAGTACACCCCTGAATATCGGCGCACACTGTCACACATCACATTGATAGTACCATCTGAATACCTGCTTACTCATCAGAGTAGGCACTGCTTACTCACACTGGTTGGTTTTTCTAAACAATAGAATCTTTTTACAGCCGCCTTTTTTGACATGTGGTAATGACATCAGTGGAAGTGTTCCATTTAGATGTTAGGGGGATCACACCTACTGTAGAGGTGTCACTAGAAATGCACCGCCAGCTAAAAACACTGTTTTCTATGATAGAGTATACGCTCCTCTCTTTCTGCATGCTTTTCTAGCAGTTTTTAGAAGTGCATAAACATTTAAACTTTTTCCACCCTAACTTTTCAGCACAAGTCGCAGATTAGCACTGTTCATCAAAACCACACTTGACCCAGGCAGCCAATCAAACCAAGCAAGAGGTGGATAGGTTGACCAAAAAAAAAACGTTGTCCGAATCCCAAATCCTGACATTACAATGATACAAATAAACATCATCATGCAAATCAGGTAACAACACCTGGAAATAATGGCGTTTAAATACAGTATATGTTTAGTGCTGGTGTGAATTATGACATTCCATCACGTACAGAGAATGTTGTGAATCTCCTGAAAGGTGGAGAAATACATGTTTTCTTCCAAAACTTTCAAAAGGATTTGATATTATATAACCAGAGCTGACCCCGAGTCACAGCAATGATTGGATGAGTACCCTACACACAGAGCATGACAAATTAGACTGCCGTGAAGGTGACTGTACAATATGGAATATATGCAAAGTATGGAATATCAGCAATTCTAGGGCTACACGTATGCATGCTCTTTCTTCTATTGCAGATCATGAATATTGCAGGAGTTGCAGTTGTGAGGACAGGGGAAGTGCAGACAGCCACAGAGATGACAGACGACTGGCACCACACTGAGATGACCAAGACATGACATTCATTTACGGTAATGTAACAGAATTACTAGGGCTGTCAAATGATTACAAATTTTAATCAGATTAATCACAGCTTAAAAATTAATTAATCATGATTAATCACGAATCGAACTATGTCCAAAATATGCCATTTCTATCTGTATATTGTTGTGGAAATGGAAAGATAAAGGCGGAATAAGGCGGATACATTGATACAGTATGTACTGTATGTATGTATGTATGTATGTATGTATGATAAGCGACCGTCAGGTCGCAGCGTGATTTTAGGTCCAAAAATGTGTTAAAAAATCGACCTGATGGTGGCGCTATATGGGACAGATCCATGTTGATGAGATAAGTGTAGACATACTGTGTAGCGATTTGTGTGATTTTTGGGCAAAAACTGTAGGAGCAGTATTCAAAAATGTGTTTTAAAAAATTTGGCGGGGGTCCCTGGAGCTGCGGGGGTCCCTGGAAGGGTGGAGGTTGTGGATTGGCAGACAAGGATTGTGTGTGGAAAATGTCACATGGATAGGGGCAAAAAAGTGTGATGTGACATGACAGACAGACGGACAGACAGACAGACAGACAGACAGGCGGTGGAGGTTTTCATAGTAACTGCGACCTGACGGTCGCAATTATAATCATTAGTATTGTTTATTTTAATTATTATTATTAAGGAACTCTAGAAATCTCAGTTGGAACTGTTACCCCAGTGACCCGATGCCGGATAAGCGGTTGAAGATGGATGGATGAATGGATTATTTTAGAGGGGAGGCTCTCTCCATTCCGACATGTCGCCACTCCGAAATTGACTTCTTATTGTCGGAGTGGCGACACTCCCATGGGCCTATAGGTTTAGGGTTAGGGTTAGAGATAGGGTTAGTGTCGGAATGGAGACATGTCGGAAAGGAGACATGTCGGAGTGGAGAGATGCACTCATTTTAGAGTAAGCTACCTTATTTACCATTATTGTGTAGCAATAAAACACAGGCTTATAGTTTAATAAAGAGCCTAAATGCAACAATAGTATAGGCTTGTCATTCATGATGGAAAATACATTTTGGGGAGAAGTGGAACTTAAAAGTCATTTTAGCATGAGGGGGAGATCATGATTAGCCTACTTGATATCTGGGCTACAGATAATTCATTCAGTTGACACACACAGCACAAGCCAGACTGTGCTGATTGCCTATGTCAAGTCCAGGTCAACTAGCCTCGTTAACCTTATGTTACACAGCCTAGGATAGTTAGCAAATATGCGCAGTGTTGAAGACAAATGATTCACGCATCGCATCGCGACCATTTCTCTGGATCTAATGCAAGCAGTTGGAGCCTAAAAACGTGGATTTCAATGTGTTGCTATTGTCCTCTCCAATTGAACATCCAAAGGTGTAGTAGATCCCTATTTGAGATGTATTGATGATCAGTTATTAATCCAGTGGCAGCGAATGGTTTCCAAGCTGTTTTAACTTTTTTCAAGCAGCTCTCTATCGTCTCCCTCTCTGCTGCCTGTCTGCTCGCTCAGTGACTGAGTGTGTGCAGGGGGGGAAGGGGGAGCAGGATGCGTTGCAGGGCAGGCTGTGTTCTCGGCTGCAGTGAATGGGCCGGTTCAGAGCCGTCTAATCAGAGAGTCCTGCCACTGCGGGGTCAGAAACAGCGCTGGTCACGTGGTTCATTGTCACTTTACACCTCATAGACTTCAATGCATTTTGTAAACTTCCGGTTCGCCGTTTGTCACTATACGCCAATAGATGTGTGCGTAGAAGACCTGGCCCCATGAAGTGAACGGGAGTGACGCAACTCTCCATTATACGGCTCTGGGCCGGTTATGCTGCGCATGCGTTAATTACGTTAAATATTTTAGCGCAATTAATCCCAAAAATTAATTACCGACGTTAACGCGATAATTTTGACACCTTTTAAGAATTACACACTGTTACAGTACATAATAAGAACACGGTCAGTCAAGTCATTGTGTCCCCCTCACCAGTGATGGAAAAAGTATTCAAATGTTCTAAAAGTATCAATGCTGCAATATAGAAATACTCTGTTATAAGTAAAAGTCCGGAATTCAAAATGTACTTGAGTAAAAGTACTGGCATCAAAATGTACTTAAAGTACCAAAAGTATTCTACATGCTCGATGCGACGCGTTGAGAGGCTATTTTCAAACAGCCTAGGGATAAAGTGGTAATGTATGTTTTATAATATTATAATTTATATCTGCAAAGTAACTAGTAACGTGACGTTTTCAAATAATGTAGTGGAGTAAAAGTATAGTATTTGGATTCGAGATGTAGTGGAGAAGAAGTAAAAGTATTTGTACAGTAGGCCTACAGTGCTTGAGCAAATGTACTTAGTTACTTTACACCACTGCCCCTCACCCACCTGTATTTTTCAGGTATCAAATCCCCACATACGAAAAGCATAGGGGATTCTGGGGCTGCACTCACACTGGAACGCACTAAGTTCAGTCAAAGTTCTGTCAAAGTTCTGTGTCTGTCAAAGTTGAATCAAAGTCTCTTCCAAAAAATAATACATTTCCCACAATGCTTTGCGGGAAGTGGGCGGTTCCGCTTGAGGAGGAAGCAGATATGGTATTTGGCCATGTGGTTCTTTTGGAGTTGTCATCGGGTGAAGGCAGAGTACCTGCTGCTTTTTGGTTACACGTAAAATGGATTTACAAGCTCACAGCGTGCCACCATGCGACACGTTGTGAGCTTGTAGATCTGCTATTTAAAAAAAGTTACTTTAGGCACTTGAAGTACATTCTTATGCCAACACTAATACTTTTACTCAATACATTTTGAATTCCAGGCTTTTACTTGTAACAAAGTATTTGTATATTTCAGTATTGATACTTTTATTTAAGCAATGAATTTGAGTATTTTTTTCACCACTGTATAAAGCTTAAATTTTATTATGAATAGCACATTCAATCAATTGCATCTGTGTAGGCATCACTGTCACCATGTAAAGAAATATTTGTAATATTCATTGTTATTGTCGAATGCTTACTGTGACACACACCTAACTTTAATTTATTGTCTCCACCAGCCGAAGGCATGGGGGAGAGTATGTTTTCCCCTCCGTCCGTCCGTGTGTCCGTCCGTCCGTCCGTCCGTGCGTCCGTGCGTCCTCGCAGTTTGTGAGCACCTAATCTCAGTCGCCGTTGGCCCGGACGCTGCCAAAGTGAGCACACACACACTTTGTCACTTCATATTCCATCCTGATTGGCTAATATTAGCTTCCAAATTTTGCAGGATTGCTCCGCTTTTGAACAAAATGCCTCAAATCATCAACGCAGCTTGCGATTACCGTGAAATTTGCCACACATATTCCCACTAGGTCAAGGAACAAATGCTACCTTTTTCACATTGGCCTGTTATAGCGCCACCATTAGGTAGACTTTAGCAAAACACATTTTTGGAACACAATGCTTCAAATCATGCATGCAGCGTCCGATTGCCATGAAAGATCTAAGGTGAAGAACATATGCCACCCTTTTTACATTGGCCTATTATACAGTAGCACCACCAGGACGCACAGCCTGGTGGAGACCTGTGCTCGGAAGAGCACTGCTTCTAGTTTATAATATTTTTCGTTCTGAAATGGAGGTTTCAGTCAAGGAAGATCAAAGAAGGAAGGGACACCGACGTCATTTTCGTCATTTTAGGCTCCATGGCCATCCGCCATGACACTTTGGGTGGCGGAAGTGCCGCGTCTGGCGGATGCCCAAGCTTGTACAAGTTCCTGTCCCCGCCGAGCCCCCTGTGATTGGCTGAACCGGACGTAGGGAGCGCTCCGTTGTAGTCACTTGGACCGCGCGAGGTGCACCAAAACCCAATTATCATGGCGTTTATCGTGCGCTTGCCCAGGCCTTACGGCCTGGGCATAAATATAACGATTGCATTCACCACGGCTTCGTAACTCCCTGGCCCGCTCTTCGCGGGCACTCGCGCCTGCGGCGCTCGGGCGCGAAGAGCAGGACCAAGGTCCGCTGGCCTTCGCGCCGCTTGCAATGTCGTGGACAATAACTTAATGTCGTGGACAATAACTGTGACATCTAACCATAAAACGAGCGCTCCCTTCATATACACGCTTGGTAATCTGCTAGACGCGGAAGTGCCACCCAAAATAACATTAGCGTCTATGAGCACTTCGTCACTTCCGCCACCCAAAAGTGTCATGGCGACGTCCCATGGTGTGCCAACTTCCGGGTGTTGTCTGTTCCTGCCTAACCTTCCTTGGCTGCAGTGCAGACAGACTCTGCTGCTGTGGAGTACAAACTACAAGTGAACACAGGTGTGTGGGATTGCATCATGGCCTTTCTGCCCTATTGGTTGACAGTTGAACCCTGCCCTTCTGTCTCATCAAGTGCAGCTTGTCTGCCCTCTAATGTGTGCCTACAACTGTCCCTGTGCGTGTTGAGTGCGTGTTGTGTGCTTGTTGGATGGTGCTCTGTGCAACCACAGGACTCTCACTAGACTTCAAACCATGTGACTTCCATCCGGAATGCATTGTGCTGTCTCTGCCCCCCGCCTCCCCCCCCACAACTCTCACACAACTTTGTGCTTGACTGTGTGTAGGAAGCCGGGAGGTTAGAGTGAGGATAAATAGAGCCAGGTAGGTGCAGGTGTGAGAACAGGTAGGTGGAGAGGGGGGTGGAGTCAGGGTGTTTTTCTCTCTCTCTCCTGAACTTCAGTTGTTCCAACTCCATATACACAACATCACATGATGCAACGCAACATCATTTGCACATACGAAAGGACCGGAATGGAAATAAGCCTCTGGCTTTTTAGCGTTTACAGTATCCTTTTTATAATTGTGTGGCAATGTATGTAATTTTAAATAATGTTTTATTATCAATACAGCTGTCAAATTAAAAGTTTCCTAATGTCAGCAGTTGACAGTTTTAAAAATAAAATTATGTTTCCTTGAGTTCATTGATATTTTATGTAATTACTGGAGGATGGAGTCACCTCCATCCTCCAGTAATTACATAAAATATCAATGAACTCTGACTGACCATGTTGACCTGACCCCCCCCCCCCCCCCCTCACCACCCCTTCTCACCACTCTTTTACTGTACTCGAAGGGTGTCATTTGTTATTCATGTCCAATATTGTTCAGTCCAATGAGTACCACGCATAGTATACAGTATATTGACACATAATAGATCCTACATGTTGTATTGATGATGTATTCATCACGTGTAGTTTACTCTTCTTTGTCCAGTAGAAATAATAGCCTAATGGGAAACTCAACTTAGGAGAGTCTTGTGTGCAAATAAATATAGTTACTCTGACAATTCCACTTTATAATCATGCAGCCAATATATTAGATGGTCACCATTATCTCCCTGGCACTGTAAATTAACTGCTGACATATCGCATGATTTACATAACTGACAAGATAATAAATACATCACACATTATAGCCTGGAACGCTAAGTTGGTGGATGCGTGTGTGTGCGTACACACACACACACACACACACACACACACACACACACACACACACACACACACACACACACACACACACACACACACACACACACACACACACACACACACACACAAATTGCATTCACATGAACGCATGCAAGCACAAAGGCACATATACATTATACATACAAATTAATTCGATTTTACACACCAAAGAATAAGAAAAAAGAACAACTGCTGATAAACTTTGAGGCATCCAGTGGACCCTCTCTAGCCAGCTTGAAGATATTGACTTTGCTGATGACCTTGCTGTCCTTCACTAACATAACACACCTGCAAGAAAAAACTGATCGACTCACCAAGTACGCCCAACAGACAGGCCTTATCATCAACACCACCAACACCAAAGTGATGTCCATCAACACCACCACACATTCATGCATCACTATAAATGATGAACCGCTGGAAGTCGTCAACGACTTTGTGTACTTGGGAAGTCTTATTAGCCAGGACAATGCTGCACAGAAAGACATCCAACGCAGACTTGGACAGGCACGCAACACCTACACAAGACTCCATAACATCTGGAAATCCAACGCCTCAAAACTAAGATCTGCTTATATAACACCCTAGTCAAGCCGGTCTTACTACATGGGGCTGAGTGCTGGTGTGTAACCAAGTCCGACATGAGCAAACACTGGCTGCTTGAGGAAAATCTGCCGTATATTCTGGCCAAATAAGATCTCTAATAAGGAACTCCACACAAAGACAAGCTGCCGAGACGTGACCACAGAAATTAAACATCGACGTTTAAAATGGCTTGGACACACACTCCGAATGCCCCCAGAACGGATCCCCAAAGTGGCCCTCAGATGGACACCACCTGGGAAAAGGAAACGAGGCAGACCAAAGATCACCTGGCGCAGAACTGTAGAGGCTGAGTCGCTGGAGATGGGTCTCTCATGGGGCATGGCACAACAAGCTACCAAAGACTGTGATAGGTGGAGGAACATTATCGATGCCTTATGCCCCATAGGGGGCGAAGAGCATAAGTAAGTAAGTAAGTAAGAGTGACCCCCCCCCCCCCCCCCCCCCCCCCACACACACACACACACACACACACACACACAGATGCATGTACTGTATACACATTCCTAACTCCCATTTAGAGTAAATCATCAGCGGATGCCAATAAGAGATGGAGGTAAAAAGTTTGAGTTACGGTGTGTAAACGCCACAGCGATCTCCAGTTCCGTCTGGAGGCTATTTCCCAGAAACCGCGGAGGTCTAATCTCTCCCCCACACCGTAAATCAACAAGCCAAACACCAACAAATTATCAGACTTATATGTCCGGCATAAATCTACTATGACCTCCCTGGTTTACTCTACAATGGTGGCTAAAATACACTACTATGCTGCTATTCTTTTATACTGTAGGTTATTTTTATTTGGTGGGTTGTGAACCTAATGCATCGTACCTTGAGTCCTGAACACTGGGTTTAAACTTAAATACTGTCTGCATGAGATAGTGGTTGACTGGGGCTCACTGGGGAGAGCATGGCAGTCACCTTGCCAGGATCAAAGCTTTTGATTGCCACTAGGTACAGTATGCAGCAGTAAACATGCAATTTTATAGTTACATGAACCAATGATACTGTAATGTGCCTTAGACAAAAGCATCAAGCAAATGAAACAATTGTATATTGTGTTATATGGATATTAAATGTCTGGGTAATGAGCAGTTTAGCTAAACACAGTCTAAAAACCTCCAATGTCTACCAAATTGTAGTCTAGAATTAAATACACATACATACTAGATGTTTTGATAGGACCCCTAAATGTAAATGGGGCTTGATCATTATTTATGTATTTATTTACTTAGACACACACACACACACACACACGCACGCACACACGCACGCACACACACACACACACACACACACATAGATGGACAGTTTTCAAATTTTCGCCCGTTATCTTATTATAAGGCAGACAGAGATAGGAACAACACAGGAAGAAATGCTCCGGCTACATCCAGGAGAGCAATGGACAGTGAACAGAGCTTTCAAACACTAAGCACTACAGCAGTGGTTCTCAAAGTGGATTCCACGGACTTAGTGGGTTCCTTTATACAGTAAATTGACCCATACAAGTCTGTAACTCTAACAGTATAGAAATGGAACCAAATGGACGCTGTCAGAGTTAAGGGGAGACCTCGAAATGTAAAAGCTTGAGAGACACTGCACTACAGCATCGCTAGTAAGTTGCTTTGTGAGTTTCATTCCAAGGCCCTACTGTACCTGTGGGGAACTCTGCTGGCACCACGTCAGAGCCTCCGGCCACCAGCGAGGGCACGACCCAGGTGTAGCCGTAGCCGGTGATCCCAACGGAGTGGGCCACCTGGAAGATGGTGTTGGCCTCCTCTTTGGTGCAGTAGAGCAGCATGACAGGACTCTGGAGCTTCTTCAGCTGGTTCTGGATCTTGGAGTCCCCGTCGTCCACCGACATGTCCAACAGCAACACCTCCTCCAGTTCCCAGCCCACAAAGCTGTTCTCGATGGTGCTGCGGATCTGGACAGGACACAGAAAGAGCATGGCGGCTAGAATCTTGAGCACATGGGCGATAAGGCTGTAACGATTATGACATTTTACATTTGATTGTCACTCAAATAATTGCGATTTACGATTTAATTGTGTTTTTGTCGTTGTCAATTACATTTCTGTTTGGCTTTTAGGCTTTAAAGTTGCACATGGCAGATATGACACAAAACCTAAATATACAAAGAAATTACTGACATATTTCACAACTTTATTCACCTTATTCCTGGCCCTCTCTTGGGAGGCTGCCATTGCCTTTTACAGAGGGCGCTAGAGAGTTTTTCCTCTGTGTACTTCTTCAAAAACATCTTTTCACTTCCTCCCAAGTCAAGGTAAATAAGAGGTAAAGACACCAACGCCCCTTTCACTATCAACCGGCAGATTCGTCGCACCATGGGTGCCAAACTGCAGCCGCAAGTTTGGTAGACTGCACTGGAGTCAGTGTGGAGCAGCCTCATGAATAAACGCTATTTCTGAACAATTGAGACCTTTATAACATACTCAGCTCAGGAAAATAAAAGAAGGCATTTATTTTCTGCTGTGTTGATTTTTGATTTGTGCACTGTGTCATTTTATAGCAGTATCTAAAGAGCAAAAAGTATGTTTCTGCATGCCAAGTATCGTGAGACTATCCACCGTTTCCTGTCTGTGAACCAAATCTCGCGAGACAGAAACGATTATTATTTACTGTTATTATTATTATTTCATTATGTACAGTATACATCAAAAAGCAAGTGATCCCGGTGATCACGTGGTTTTCCTTCCTGAACCACTGGTTTTTAAAACATCACAAAGCAAGCCCAATAAGCAACTACATAAAAAAAGAACATGCGCACGCACGCGCACACACACACACACACACACACACACACACACACACACACACACACACACACACACACACACACACACACACACACACACACACACACACACACACACACACACAGCTTATTATAAGCAGACATGGCAACACAGGTTCACCCAGTGCCCTGAACGCTATCTACTGACATTTTAAAGCAAGGACAACAGGAAACCAAATGATGTTATCTAGGAACTTTCAGGATATGAACAGGAAGCAGTGGGCGGGGCCAGGAAAAAGATGAATACTTAAAAAAAGAACGTTGATAGTGGAAATAGCCGACCTACAAGCTCACAACGCGTCGCATCTCCTCTATCCAACATATGAACATTTTTCAACATGAAAACGATTATGACGATTATGACAAAATAATTGCAATGATGTCAAATAATTGCGATTAGACGATTATGTAATAATTGTGACAGGCCTACATGGGCGTTAATGTGGTTTAGTAAATGGTTATGTGCTGCAGTGGTTTTACTGTAGCGTCTCTCCTGCTGGTGAATAGACTGACCACTCCAACTAAAGGAGCTGGCCTTGCACCGAAAATATGCTGCCGCTTATGTTGCGCTACCCGCCAGCAAAGAAAGATCTTCAAGCTCATAAGTACACTTGCATAATTTTACTCTTTTATAGACACATTTGCATAAGGCAGGGTGACAGTGCAGAACTATATCGGAATTTCACCCACTACAGATTGTCATTAATAGCCCCACACCAACTTTCATCGTGCACTGTGCTGCATGAAGATTGCGTTGTTGGAATCAACTGTTGTGGGAGGGTTGTAGGACAGAGTGTAACTGCTGATGCCAATCTAGGATGATGTGTCAGTTGAGACTTTTTAACGTGGGAATTTGCGTAAATGCCGATAAGTACAAAATATGTTTATGAACAAGCTTAGTGAATGAGGCCCATTGTGTTCACTCCTTAAACCAGGGGTGTCCAAAGTGCGGCCCGGAGGTCAAATGCGTCGCGCAGAGGAATTTTATACGGCCCACGGCTTCATTCCTAAATTGTATTATTAACGGCTCGCCAGGACTGCCACGATCAAAAAAGAATATTTTCCCAGAGTATAATTTTTTTTAAGGATTCCTTGTTCACTTCTGTCTCATTCTGAAGGGGTCAAAGAAAGGCTATTTTATTGTACTTTTCATCTTGCAGATTTGGTTACATTTGGTAATGTGAAATAAGGCTGAGTTATTTGTGTTTTGTTCAGAGCACACACCTGACACACAAAGACCATCGATATTAAATATCGTTGATGATAGTTAACTCAAATTGTTTAAATATGTTTCTAATGTGGCCCCCTTTGAATAAAGTTTGGACACCCCTGCCTTAGACCTACAACAAACGTGTGTAGGAGATAAATCTGAAGGGACAATAATAATAATAATAGTGCCAATGTTTTAGTTCATTTCCCAACAGCGTGTACAGTACATACTGTACATGTGGTGTTCACGCGCAGTGTGCGTTACCTTGGTGACAAAGTCCTGGTAACCAGGATAGTAGGTGGTGACAATGGAGAAGATGTACCAGTCATACTCTTCCATGATGTTCAGCATGACCGACGCCTGCTGCTCGATGGATGGACCGAACTGGAAAAACATGGAGTTGTCATCCTGAATGAGGACAGAAGAAACAGAGAGAGGGGGGGGGGGGGGGGGGGGGGGTGAGGGAGAGAGAGGGAGAGAGAGAGTGGAGAGTGGGGGAAAGGGACATAATGTTAATGGTTATGTAACAAGATTGGCCCTGAACTTTAATTTAGTTTCTGTTAAACATAGTGGAGCAAGGGTAAAGCATACAGTATGAGTGGCTCATTTAGCTTCTATAAGTCCTCACACAGGAGAGAGTGGAAACAGGGCAGAGAGGGAGAAAGACAAAGAGAGACAGAGACAGAGAGGAGCGAGTGAAGGGCTTACAGTGCTGGTTCAGTAATGACAGCGGTCCCGACTTTCATTAGAATCCTTTATAAGTCTGCTGAAGTGCTTGTACACAGGGGTGATTAATCTAGGATCTTCATTGGGTTGTCATTATTATGCTTCATTTAGATTCCGTTGTACTACGATGCTGCACGGTGAGAAAATAACCATTAGAACCATGTTAATGGTATAATGAAAGTGTGAGAGTTTGCACCAGAATAGATTATTATACGGAAAATACAAAACTCTTACCAAAATCTCATTATAGTTATTAATACCCAGTAATAACCACCAGTATCTGAGATGGTTATCGTCTCTGATACAACCAGTGGTGGATAAAGTACTCAACCCCAGTTAGTACTTGAGAGTCAAAGTATAGATTCCTATAGATTCCTGGTCAAATATTACTCTACTACAAGTGAAGGTGAAATTTGTACTTGAGTTAAAGTACTGGAATACTTGCTTTAAAACGAATATTCACAAGAACATGCTATTCAAAAGTGCAAATTGCAAAGTAAAATTCGTTTTTAACTCATTTCCTGCGATTTCCGTAGAAACCAGAGATTTCCCACTGTACCACTATGCGATGCCCGAGGAGCCCGAAGATTTAATTAGCTTTAATCATTATGAAACGATTAAAAGTATGGTCGCTGATTATAGCCGATTCTGGCTCTTTAGGCCCGCCTCCTAACTGTATCCGGTTGTATTTCCGGCTTGGACCGGATCTAGGTTTCCATATCCGGTCTGACGTCCAATCGTAGCTCCGTTCCCATAGGTTTTTCATTGTAAACAAAGGAAGGAGCTGCACGGCCATAGAATGGTCTTTTTTTTATTTTATTTGGTAGCTGTTTGATTCCTCTACCCGCCTGGCATATGATCTGCGCACATATCGTCTGCTATGTGCGCGAACGTGCCCACGTGTTACCATAGCGCACAGCTGGCTGTTTCCAATGTTTTTTCATGTAAACACTGGCAGATAAGCAGGGATACAGCCTCGCAACGGATATGTCTATTTCAATGGGGTTTTTTTTATTCGAAAGCTTTCACCGAGTCTACACGTCTACTAGATGAGTCGCGCACAGATCGTGCACGATGCGTGCATGTGCCCACTTTAAAAGGTAAGGACAATTTGGCAGGAAAACAGTTCAGCCTATGTTTAAAATAGCAGCAAATGAGTTAATATGAATGCATTGCTGTATTGAATTCAACATTTTCCAAAAAGTACAAAAACAACAACTAGATATTCAATTAATATAAGTAATAGTGAGAATAGCAGATCTGCAAGCTCACAACGAGTCACATCGCAATACATTGTAGATTGGCAATATTCACTATATTTGAAATACGGCTTCATAATGTACTTTTCCCCTTTGAAATGTAGCGCAGTGAAATTATCCAAAAATACAAGCCTTTCTGCCAGAATTAAAACCAACCAGGAGAATCAGGAAAAAAGAGGGCAGAGGACTCCACCATGTCAGAACTATATCACACAGCCCATCTATCTGTCTCAGAAACACACACACACACACACACACACACACACACACACACACACACACACACACACACACACACACACACACACACACACACACACACACACACACACACACACACACACACACACACGTATTACGGTTTGAGGTAGACTGTCCCATCAACATCCCGCACAACCAATAAATAAGTCTGAGACTCAGCGCCGCAGTTGAAATGGAATATTGAGCTGGACAGCAGTATAGGGGGAGGAGGTGAGAAACGCTAGTCTAGACAACACACTGCACTTCTACAACGTGAGATAGCCAGTGTGTGTGTGTGAGTGCATGTGAGAGAGAGAGAAAGAGAGAGAGAGAGAGAGAGAGAGAGAGAGAGAGAGAGAGAGAGAGAGAGAAGAATCACCCATAGCTGTCATCGCCAGGCTTAGGTGTTGAAGTTTTCCCTGGTTTCCCCAGGACTGGTTGTGCCTTTCTCAACATCAAAGCCTTAACCCCCACCCACCCAACCCTTGTGTCCACATTAATGAATATAAAGGAATATACCACTGATTGGCACATTGAGAGGAGTGTAAGTTTACGTGTCTTCTTCTTTTCCATGACAATGATAAACACTGTGTCATGTTGGTCGAATTGAAAGCGAACGCTTGTACCACACGTCATGGCAACATAGCCTGCATTTGCACTTAACACACTGAATTCAACACCCAAGGTGCATTTTATTTGTCAGACGTCTTTCATGAAATAATGATGCATGCTGTAATTTTACATACATAGTCACTGTTAAGTCAGCAAGCCGCTGAATGCACTGTTTGCCAATGTGTAATTGGTCTCCTGACCTGAGGAGTTTGTTCAATAAAACATTACTCTGCAAGTTGCCACTTTAGCCATTTAGCTCATGCTCAGTCGCAATGTGCCTTAATGTGATTTATACTTACTACGCGGCCCCACACCTATGGCACCGCCGATCCGACCCATATATCTGGGGCTTTGTCAGAGTACTCGTTGTACCCGTCTGTCTATGACCCTAACCCTGTCCATATATGGACATAAATTGTTTGCAGCTGATGCCATGACGACACATTGAGGTTAGACGAGAAGACGACACACTCCATATTTGTGAGCTTGTAGATCTGCTATTTTCGACACGCGACGCCAGCATGAAAAAAAGTATAAATTAAACATAGAATAGACCACTGTAGGGCGAAAGCGTATTGCTGACAGACATTTTAAAAGAACAAACAGCTGTTAAATATTTATACTGCTGTAGGGATTGAGCCTGTGACTTTTTTGGCGACTGGGGAATCTCGCTAGTCATTGCACGCAGCTGTGCTACAATGACTCTCAAATCCTTACAATCTGTACATAATTGCCACTGAATTAAAACTCATCAAGTATAAACGTAAAATCCTCAATGTCAATTTAACTCGGAGTGGACAAATGTTACCGAATTGACCTTTAAAGAGGCGGTGCCATAGTTTTGTACTTTTTCAGTTTTTCATGTGTCTAGGAGGTTGACAGTTCTACATTAGACCCCCTGGTGTGGTTGTTATGAGCAATTATGTATTCACTTTCTATTTGGGTTTTTAGCTGGAGGATGCCACCTGCTGGGTCAAAAGTGCCGGTCCTAAAAACACAGATACTTATTACATCACAGAATCAAACCCTCCCCTAATTACCATTCACCCAACATTGTGGGGTGTGGCTAACTTCAGCTGTGTCACCACCCACCATGACAACCACGCATACCAATGAACTGGTGGGTGTGGCCACATAAAAACATAATTTTAACTCTTTCTGTACACTTTTTTGGAAAAAATCTTCCTCCTAGTATAATCATAATAGTAGATAATAATCATGTTTTATAGGGGGGAAAAATCATGGCACCCGCACTTTAAGGTCCTATGTATTTGTGTGTACACGTCCCACCGTCGTGTGTGCAGTACAGAAACTTCAACCCTGTATCTCTTTGTTCCGCAACGTTCCATTTCTCTCCTCTTTCTCGCTCACGCTCCATTCATCTCTATCCATCCTTTTTCTCTCGCTCTGCTGTCACCATTTCCACCAGTGGAATTACTGCCAGGGCACAGATATAATTGAATTTCCAGACTCCCCACCCTTCAGCGACCCCCATCCCCCACCCTTTCTTCTTCCTCTGTCTCTCCCTCCCTCCATCTTTACCATAAGAGCTGTGTTAATGTACAGTACTGCCCCACGTTCTCTTTCACAGTGCCAGAGGTCTGTGGGACTTTCATTAGCTCCTCTAAAAAAGAGAGAGAAAAGGACATGCAAAAAAGAAAGAGAAGCTGTTACAGGAAGAGAGAGAGAGAGAGAGGGACAGAAGATAAGTGACCCTAAGCTAAAATGAAACAGCGCTTAAAAACATCGCCTCCCCCCTCCCCCACCACTTGTCAAGGAAGGTTGACAAGTGCATGATATTGCCTGAATCTCAAAGTACAATATGTTCCCTTAGTCCGTCTTAGCTCACTGGTAGAAATTCATTCTCCCAGGAGACCTGGGTTTGAATCACTGAAAGGACATAAATCTTATGGATTGCAAGCTTTAAGGTCTGGCCCATGTTACCACCGCCGTCAGCACAGGGCTGTTCCATTAGCGGACATTAAAACACCTGGAGGGATTGAGGGGGTAGTGAGGTCCACCTGCCTGCCAGTCGGCCAGCCGGACAGGCCGACTCCAGCCAAGGCAGAGTGAGGTGAACCAAGCCAAGCAGCGACACATTGAGGACACCTCAGAGCCCACTGTCTCTCCATTGACGTCACAAGTTGGATACAGTATGCACTATGCACAGACAACAATAAACAAATAAACAACACCTCCCCCTGACGCGCATACACACGCACACACTCTCAAACACTCTCACACACACTCTCACACACACTCTCACACACACAGAGGGGATGAATGAATTGTCCGGGGAGACCGGTGGAACAGGGAGATGATGGAGAGATATGAGGCTCACAGAGAGAGAAGGAGAGAGAGCGGGCAGATCAAATCCGTGCATATAGGGGAGGACAAGAGAGCTCAGAATGACAGAGGAAAAAAAGAATGGCGAGACCAAAGGGACTCAGTGGACGTCAGAAGAATAGATGTATTAACAACAGGAGGGGATGTAACCGCGTGCTGGTGAACAGAGAGAGAGAGAGGGAGAGAGGGAGAGGGAGAGAGAGAGAGAGAGAGGGAGAGAGAGAGGGAGAGAGAGAGAGAGAGAGAGAGAGAGAGAGAGAGGACAACAATAGTATGAATGGAGAGGCTGTATTGAGGGACAGAGTGAGCATCAAAGGGGCAGAGAGCCACAACTCAGAACAAGAGGAGGACAAGATGAGAGCTGTGTGTGTGTGTGTGTGTGTGTGTGTGTGTGTGTGTGTGTGTGTGTGTGTGTGTGTGTGTCTGTCTGTCTGTCTGTCTGTCTGTCTGTCTGTCTGTCTGTCTGTCCCTGTCCCTGTCCCTGTCTCTGTCTCTGTCTCTGTCCCTGTCCCTGTCCCTGTCCCTGTCTCTGTTTGTTTGTGTGTGCGTGCGTGCGTATGCGTGGGTGCGTGTGTATCTGTGTGTGTGAGAGAGTCAGTATTCAGTATGTGCCAGTGCCTCTCAGTCAATGTCTGTCTGTCTGTCTGTCTGTCTGTCTGTCTGTCTGTCTGTCTGTCTGTCTGTCTGTCTGTCTGTCTGCCTGCAACACGTCTTAACACACGTCTGTGTGTACTGTATATGGCTCTGTCCGTATTGGGTTGATATGTGAACCTCCGTGCATGCACAGCATGTGCCTTTGCACATGTGAATGCGCACATTGTGTCAGTGTGTGCATCTGAGCACGTATTTAAGGGTGCGAGTGCATGTGCAGCATGCGTAAAGTACAATGGGCACAGTTAAGCATTCGTTTAACAAAGTGTAAAAATGACCAATATCCAAATGTTATACTTTAAACCAGTGTTTCTCAAAGTGGATTCCAGGGACTCTGTGGGTTCCTTGAGGGGAGTCTATATTGACTAGGGGTGTAACAATATAGTAACTGTATCGAAATATCGTTTTTAACTTAAAAAGTATATCAAAATGGAAACAGCTAAAATCGAATCGTAATGTTTTATTTTGTATCGTATCGAATTGGCAGTGCAAATAATCGATTGTGCATTGTATTTAGCATTTTTAAGAAGAAAAAAACTAAAAACCTGCACTATCCACACCTTTCACACAGATTTAATTTCTTTGCTAAATAGTTACTATATCGATTTTAAATAATTGAATCGTATCGTATCACCATGAATGAACCAATATCGTCCATGTATCGTATCGTTAACCATGAATCGTGATATGTATAGAATCGTTATTAAAAGGTATCGCTACACCCTTAATATTGACCCATACAAGTCTGTAACTCTGACAGTGTACAAATGGAACCAAATAAACCCTAACAGGTTCATTTGGTTGCATTTTGTACACTGTCAGAGTTAAGGGCCGGGAGACCTTGAAATTTTAAAGTTTGAGAAACACTGCTTTAAACGAACACTCTCGGTTCTGAGCTATAAGTTATCCATTTGTAACCCTGGTAGGGTACAGATGTTTACAATGTGTACCCTCTCAGAGTTAAATGAACACTCAGGTTTGTGTACTGGTGGGTTCAGAGACCTCGGGCTGCCGGTGTTCCTTGCAATGCCCTAAAGCCTTGAAATGAGTGCACTCACACAGCCCTGGAGCAGCCAGGGGGAGGGAGTCAATAAGTCAGGTATTTCAATTACACACACAGGGGCACACCAATGCCTACACAAGAAATAAGAAATAGACCCGCTTCCAATCTGACCTCGGAATTATGCACACACACACACACACACAGAG
>NC_137813.1:34633000-34638000 GCF_963921795.1 Nannobrachium achirus | reverse complement strand
TATATACAGAATACACGGTATATATATATATCCCCCCCCCCTTTTTTTGTGTGGGTGTGAAAATCTGCCTCCTGGTGTGTGTGTGCAGTGTCTCTTTGATCGGGCCAACAGTGCCGGAGATTAGCTGTGCACAGACGGACGGGCATGCACGTGGACACACATGTATGGACGGACGGACAGACGGTTGGATGGACAGGAGGCAAAACACAGTCTCGGCCACGAAGGCAATAATGCTAGAAAGGAGAAGCCTGGAATAGGTGTGAAGGAGAAGTGACTCAAGTGAGCAGGACAGGGGCGTCAATTGGGTATGGCAGGGGTATGCAGCTGCCATACCCTGGGTCCAGGGGGAAAATAAATTACTTTTAAATATAAATCCATCAATGTCTCTTTGTCTATCTGTGCTAGTTATTATGTTGTTAAATTACAGTAAAATAACTACAAATCCAAAATTTACAAAATGGTCGCTTTAATAAGGTATTATACTGTAATTATATTCTCCACACTTGTATTCTCCCCATCTTGACAGAATGATATTTCCAGGATCCGCAGGTCAGCTGCACAGGTGCAATGCATTATTGTTAATTGTGGCACGTTTACTAACATGTCAACTTTAGCTGCACTTGAACAACCGTTCCAGGCTGCCATATCCAGCCCAAGAAAAAAGCTAAGGTATGGCAACATGACTGGTGTCTTGCACGCGCGAACTGACGCCACTGGAGCAGGACACTTGAGGCTGAGAGGACCGAACATTATAACCACTGAACACACACATGCATGTCTCACACATACACGAACGCACAGCTTGCTTCTATGTGGCCCATTTTTGCTCTAAGTTTAGCAAACAGCCCGCTGAGGGCTTCTGCAGTCAGACATCTTTCCTGCTTGTCCCAGAGTTTTAAGTTGAAGCTCTGCTAAGTCTGTGTCCATCTGCTGTATACCGGTGTGCATGTGGATATCATAGCAGAGAGGGAGACAGAGAGTGAGTGAGTGAGTGAGTGAGTGAGTGAGTGAGTGAGTGAGTGAGTGAGTGTGTGTGTGTGTGTGTGTGTGTGTGTGTGTGTGTGTGTGTGTGTGTGTGTGTGTGTGTGTGTGAGTGTGTGTGTGTGTGTGTGTGTGTGTGTGTGTGTGTGTGTGTGTGTGTGAGTGTGCGTGTGCGTGTGCATGCCGTGTGCGTCTGTTTATGTGTCCCTCCTCCGTGTCACTGTCCAATCAAAATGAGGCCAAAACAACACCGTAATGTTAAAAACGGATACATGAGAGAAGCCAGGTGACGCTTAAGGCTGATTTATACTCTGCCAAGGCAACCCAAAAATGTCATGTTATTTTGTTGTGTAAATTAGGACAGAGGAGTGTGGTTTTAGAGTGAAGAGGTGAGGGGTAGAGAGAGGAGGTGAGGAGGTTGTCCGGTAGCGTCCAAACTGTGCACAAACATGTGCCAATTCAGAACCTCATTTCTCACATGGGCCTGTTCTAGCGCCACCATGAGGCAGATGTTTGCAAAACACATTTTTCATGCAAGATCATGCAAATCAGTAGACAGTATCTCCACACAGTCATGTGCGATATTTCATATTCCATCCTAATTGGCTAATATTGGCTTCCAAAGTTTGCAGGATTGGTCCGTTTTGAACAAAATGCCTCAAATCATGAACGCAGCTTGCGATTTGCGTGACATTTGGCACACATATTCCCACTAGGTCAACGGACAAATGCCACCCTTTTCACATTGGCCTGTTATAGTGCCACCAGCAGGTCGACTTTTGCTAAAGACATTTTTGGAACACAATGCCTCAAATCATGCATGCAGTGTCCGATTACCGTGAAAGGCCTAAGATTGGCAAAGAAGACATGGCACTCTTTTCACATTGGCCTATTATAGCGCCACGAGGAGGCCACAATAACATACCTGACCTGGTGGAGACTTGTGCTTGGAAGAACACTGCTTCTAGTTGCCCTTCTTTCCCCTCTACATTGTCCTCTACTTCCCTCACTCCCTTGCTCTACCTATTCTTCGCTGACCCTCTGTCTCTACCCCCCCCCCCCCCCCCCCCCCCCATCTGTCATATCCCAGGGTGCACCTGTGCTGTGGTGTCAGGTCTAGGCCCTGAGCCATTGTCACACTGGGGTCGTGTCTCGCCACTTCACACTATGACAGTGCATCCTCTCACTCTCACGCTCTCTCTCTTTCTCTCTCTCTCTCACACACACGCACGCACGCACGCAAGCACGCACGCACGCACGCACGCACACACACGCAAGCACACACACACAGGCACACGCACACACACACACACACACACACACACACACACACACACACACACACACACACACACACACACACACACACACACACACAGGCACAAACAGGTGCATACCTCTACTGCATACATATATACTATAGCATATACATACACTGTACAGTGTACACTGTATTCATGTATTCTCTATACATTTATATACAGTGTATATATACAGTATGCGCACATATACAGATAGACATACCATATACAGCAAAGCAATACAGGTACGCAAGCACACATACACACACACACACACACACTATGCTTTGCCACTTCAACAGATGTTGATGCTCTATGCCAGTGCCCACAGGGATAGAGGTAAATACAGAGTCTGTGTATAGGCCTACTGTACTCTCTCACTCCTTCTGTCTCTCTCTGTCTCTATCTCTCTTTCACACACACACACACACACACACACACACACACACACACACACACACACACACACACACACACACACACACACACACACACACACACACACACACACACACACACACACACACACACACACACACACACACACACAGATTAATGCATACACTCCAGGATAATCATGAATGTATGCAAAGCCCACACACATTCAGTATGGTAACTGTATATGTGAATGCATACTGCATAGAGATAAAAATATAGACATATATTTCCCAGTGTAAATAAGTAGCAGGAATTCATAAACATATGAGAGGGTATTCAGTTTTGTGATGCATGCTAATGCTATGTACACTACAGTATCGTGGTACAAATGTGAGTTGCACACACACATACACAGCATCAGTCTCCCTTAAGGCAGGTGTTAACCACACAGAATCTCCCACGATTTGCATCGATAAGTGTTGTTTGCCGACAGGGAGCTTATCGGTAGGTTTTCGTCAGGTTTCGTTATTGACCAGTATCGACGGAAAACTGGAACAATGGACTTTCCCAGTTTTGTTGAGTCGCCCTGGCCCGTCGATAGAATTGAGAGGGTTGTAGAGTGGACAGTTTGCTACTGCTACAGATCCATGCAAGCCTAAACAAGCCAGAGATCGCACATTTTAACTAAATACCATCTCAACTATCAATTCCTATACCATTCGACTCCAAAGCAAAGCTAGTAAATAGTGCTGTGTGTTGTTTTGGTGAGAGGCACTGAGAGCAGAAAACACCACATAGAGTAAAAATCTCCGCCTCCGGTTGACTCCGATTGACAGATTCTGTGAGTGAAACAAGCGACCAGGTCTATGAAAAAGCGACCAGTTTCACCTCTTGGGCTCTATTACATCAGCTATTTTCTAAAATAATGTTGAAACCAAGCCCAAATAAGCAACTACGCTTCAGAAACAAGCCCAAACAAAAGTAACCCACAACTAGCAACATTATAGGAAAACAGGATCAAAGTCACTTATAACGAGCAGACCTGGCAACACAGTGCGCATGCGTACAACTGCGTACAGTAACTACAGTCGGGGTGGATAAAAATGTGCTTAGTTTTTTGCAGTTCTTTGCAGTTCTTTGCAGTCTGTGAAAAGTTAGAAAGAGTCTCCTGTAGTCTTTTTGGTGTGGAGTCACCTTTAGCCAACTAGCAGGGTTACCTTGGGGTGAAGGGTACACGTGCCCCAGGCTCAATGTATACCCATACAAAAACTGATATATACACTGATAAGTCTCATATTTCATGAAAGGTTGTTTCATTCGTAATCGTTCAAAATATGGCAGAGTTTAGGACAAAGTCAAAACCAGAAGATGATAACCAAGGACCATCAGTTTTCTATCCATCTCTGTTTATCTCTATTTCACGTCAGGAAGTCGGGAACGATGCATGTCGAGAATGATAAATGGTGCATTTATATAGCGCTTTTTATCCAAAGGGTTTTACATGGTGCATTACATTCACCCATTCACACACACATTCATACACCCCGATGCCGGAGGAAACCATGCAAGGCACCAACCTGCACATCGGGAGCAATTAGGGGTTTAGAGTCTTGCTCAAGGACACTTCGACACTAACTCTGGGCGAGCCCGGGATCAAACTGGGAACCTTGCGGTTACCATCCGGCCTCTCTACCGGCCACTCTACCCCTGAGCCACTGTCTGAGCCACTGCCACCCCGGAATGCATGCCCAACCCCGTTATGCAATACCCGTTGACGTTGTACTTGTGTGTGTGTGTGTGTGTGTGTGTGTGTGTGTGTGTGAGTGTGTGTGTGTGTGTGTGTGTGTGTGTGTGTGTGTGTGTGTGTGTGTGTGTGTGTGTGTGTGTGTGTGTGTGTGTGTGTGTGTGTGTGTGTGTGTGTCTGTGTGTGTGTGTGTTTTCTATCTATTCCCAGCAACAAGATAAAGACATACACTCAGTCACTGTCAGTGGTAAGACCTCTCTCTCTCTCTCTCTCTCTCTCTCTCTCTCTCTCTCTCTCTCTCTCTCTCTCTCTCTCTCTCTCTCTCTCTCTCATTAACAAGCTGTCCCTCTTATCCAGAAACCATGCCACAATGATAACAGCAGACTAGCCATCTACTTCCCAAGTAACTCATTGATTGAGTGCTAATAACAATATAATCAAAAGTGCTTTCACACTTTTCAGAACAATGTTGCAAAAGACGTAAAAATGCATTGAAGTATAACACATGTTCAGTATACATTATGTACACTCATACAGTAAACACCCAAACAAAAACTAAAAGTATGTCAAGAGGATTAAACGTGATCAAACGTAGA
>NC_137813.1:34548000-34630500 GCF_963921795.1 Nannobrachium achirus | reverse complement strand
CCCCGCCTCCCCTCTCGTTCATCCCATCCACTGCACTTCTTTCCTCCTGTAGTGTCTATCATGCCCATGCCCTTTCTATCTCTCTTTCTCTGTCTCTCTGATATGTTCCAACTCCCTTTTTTGCCGCAGGCACCCCTGAACAGCAGAGCACAATCAGTGTCACAACAGATTAAAGAGATTTCACACCGCAAGATACCGGAGCAGGGCACGCAAAATTCCCAGTGTTCATTTATCCATTTTGTAAATCTGAGAGTGGACCCCCCCTTATGGGTCCATTTGGTTACATTTGTGCCACGAGTTAAATTAACAATAAGGAGAAACACATGAGGGAAGAGTGTCTTGCCATACAGCGTCTGTGTAGTTGTATAACCACGTCATGCCAGTAGAGATTCCTTTGAATGTGGATGCAAGGGGGAGAGGAACAGGGCTTTGGTGATAAAGGGGAGAGAGAGAGAGAGAGAGAGAGAGAGAGAGAGAGAGAGAGAGAGAGAGAGTTAAAGACAGACTTGCGTTGCCTGTGTAGCTCCACTGATCCAACAGCGGATCGGCTTTGGCTGCAAAGCCTGCCTGTCACGCCAATAAAGCTCACCTTTGAACCGACGGTGAAAAGAAGGGCACAGGAGGAGAGAGAGAGAGAAAGAAAGAGAGAGAGAGAGGGAGGGAGGTAGGGAGGAGGGATGGGACGATACGCGATATTATCGTTTATCGTGATAAAAAACACTCGCGATAATCGTATCGTGGAGATTTAATTTATCGTGATATTGTCCCCCCATCATGCACTGGGATCAATTCACCTTTTATTTGCCGAGCTGTACCACTTATACCCTCTAAAATTGGTAAAAGGTAGATAGATAGATACCTTTATTATCCCAAGGGGGAAATATATACGTACTTGATAGTCTTTTTTCACTCTCTATCAAAAGTCTTTGCCAAAAAATTGCAGATCTACAAGCTCACAACGCGACGCGTTGTGAGCTTGTAGATAGGCTATTTTTTGGCAAATGTTCCACCCCAGGATAATGGATTTTGATTATCGCGATAATATCGTAAATCACGATTTATTTTGTCACAATAATCGTGATATTAAATTTTCATATCGTCCCATCCCTATATCCCTAGTAGGGATAGGGAGTGTTGGTGGGGGTGGGCACGCAGCTGACATACATAAAGATCAAAGGACAGCTACAAGAGGAGATACACGGCCTCTCCACTGTCTTTCACCAGCAGCGGAGCAGCTGGGATTCATGGTGGCAGTAAAAACAGACCTGTCCATGGAACATGACAATAAATGGGATGGAGTACGGACGAGCGGTCCATCATTGTGGTTTATAATGCTTATAATATACAGCTATAGAATCTCTGTATAGCAGAGGCTTTTGAAAGCTCAGCAAGAAAAGAGAAGGGTGCTTACATTGTACGTATACGTGTGCGTCTGCGTGTGTGTGTGTGTGTGTGTGTGTGTGTGTGTGTGTGTGTGTGTGTGTGTGTGTGTGTGTGTGTGTGTATTATACATACTGGTATATATAATATACAGTACAAACAATTATTATTAATATTATCATTATAACCCAACAAAACTAGAAAGGTGCAATTCTGGGAAATTGCAAGTATGGTTGCAGTGACGCAAGTCGCGAGGAATCTGATGGGATTTATTGCGACCATAGGTCGCAGTTTACTGTCAGAACCGGCAGAGCTTGTCCATATTCGTCCGTACGGGTAACGCCTGACACTGAGGTTCCCCTGACACATCACTGTGACATCACAGGTGACATCACAGTGATGTCAGATACTTAGAGCAGGGATAATGCCTGACATTGTATGTGGTTTCCCGGTGACATCACAGTGATGTCAGATACTCAGAGAAGGGATCTCCATATATGGGCATAAACAGGTGACATCACAGTGGTGCATAAAAGGGATTGTATGTTGTGATGTCATGGGAGTCACTCTATGCCCATATATGGAGATCCCTGATGTCATCAATATTTTAAGCCAATAACAGGACTTCATATGGGAATGCCCATATATGGAGGAAGACAGCCCATATCTGTGTGGCTGGTTCATACAGGGATCATGGGCATAAAAGGGATTGTATGTATGATGTCAGATGTGATTGACGTAATAGGATTTTCCCGTAACGAATAACTGAGTAAGCATGTTTGGGGTCTCACAGCATACTGTATCTCCATATACCCTTGTTCCCTTTTGAGCTTGGCACATTTCCTGGGGCAAGCTGCCCAGATCACAAATGTCACATACGTGTCTTCTTATTTTTTCACTCTCAAAAAGTGCCTGCAATGTAGTGCATTTGAAAATACATTGCAGTGCACATCATGAGGTGATCACTGCTTGCCTCCTGTGAATTGTTTTATTTTTATTTTAGTTTATTTTCTGTTTATTTAGTTGCTGAGTGAGGTCAGCAGACAAAGTGATGTGATTGAGACGAAAAAACCTGGGTGAAATGTGCCAATCTCAAGAAGAAACAATGGTACAGTACATGGATCTCCATATATGGGTAACTGGTCCGATATACATCACTGGCCAGACGCCCTTGTTGCTCTGAGGCGTCTTACTAGTATTAGATATTGTGATGTCAAGTGACGCATGACCAATCCTGTCTGATTGGACATGATATTGTCCAATCAGAAGAGAGACAGAAAACTTTTGGAGTTACAGAAAAGGTTACAAAAAACATCCATTGAACTCAATGGACAGAAAAGTTCAATGTAAATTATGAAACTATATGAAAACAATAGTCTGGTTGCCTATAGCAACCACACTAACACATGCAAAATCAAGTGAGAAATAATAAAGGTCCTATTCTGGTGAAAATCCCAGCAGAGGCGAGGCATTTGAACCCAGGCCAACACGGAAACAGCTAGCATACATTAGAGCCCCTATGACAGGGATCTTGACCTGCACTATGCAGCTCTGGGCAGCCGACCAAATGTTTTGCTGTAGAGTTTGTAAGGCAAAAAAAAACATGAATATAAATAAAGAATTGAGCCAAGTACCAGTGATTCACAGCTACGTGTGTATATCAAACAGAACCAACGCAACCTAGCTTAAAACCACATTTCTAGCTGATTAACCTGCAATTACACATGTTTAAAGTAACACCTCTGATGATGTTCTGTATATGCCACTGTACACAGTAAAATCAAATGTAACCAAGTGGGCCTCAGTTCTACATGTACACTCTCAGAGTTAAATTAACACTTATCTTTTTTTACAGTGTATGTCGGCATGCACTGGTGACAATTTCACGCCTAGCCTGTCTGTTCCCAGCCACCCCACCCCTCCAGTCCTCTTCTTCATCCTGCTGCCAGTTGGTTGCAACAGCAGTAGCAGGATCGGTGTTGTGGAGGTGCGAGGGATTCTTCCTCTCTTCCTCTCCCTGACTGATTCCACTGTACACGCAAGCGCAGGTTTTGGAGCACGTACAGGAAACAAACAAAAGCACGCGCTCATGCACACACGCTCATGCGCACGCGCCACATACTCTCTCGCACACATTGCACAATGCGCACGTGAGCAAAGCGAATGCACTCACAACCGGGTGCGGCACATGCACACGTGCAACAGTGTACGCGCACAGCGTGCACAGAGACACACAGCCGCCACCAGCTGTGGCACTCCAGCCAGCTTCTGGCAACCACCTTCTCTCTCTCTCCTCTCTGTATGCTATGTCATTGAGCACAACACAACAAAAGCTCCAAGTCTTCAAACCCACTCACACACACACACACACACACACACACACACACACACACACACACACACACACACACACACACACACACACACACACACACACACACACACACACACACATACACACACACACACACACACACACATACATACACACACACACACACACACACACACACACACACACACACATGCACGAGCGTCCAAGTACGCTCAGAGACGTCAGTGGGAAATGGGTCACTGTAATATTCTTCTTATGTTGTGGTGTGTTCTTCACAGTGACAAGTGATTCTCTGACATGTTGGCACTATCAGCCAGGCTTGTCAAAAGAGAAGAAGAAATGCCTGTCTTTTGCTTTATTCTTTTCTCATCTTGGATCCATTTAAAAACGTTTGTTCCATCTACACACACTCTTCTCGCAAACACATCCTCCCCGTCGTTTCTCTCCCTCCACTCGTTATTACTATCATTTCCATTCCCTCCTTTTTTACACGCAAAAATAGATAACAGAAAGCCTTTAACAATACATCAAAAGGTACAGCACATGTCCACGGTGAGCTGAAACTCTGAAATAGCCTGAAAGAAATCACATCACCTCTTCAACCATATTAAATGTGCTATTTCACCTGACTGGGATTCTCATTAAGCTAAAGAGCCAAGTGCTCCATCATCGCTGCCTTTTCATTTCAATCAGGTCTCCGCCCTGTCTAAATCACAGTAAACGCATTCCTCTAAACGGCACAGAGCATCATTTAATGTTTGCTTTATTTGTCTGGTGGGACTTGTCGATACAGCCTGGGTCACTCCTCCTCCACCAGCCTACAGACAGACAGAGACAGAGGGATATGAGGAGGGAGGGAGGAGTACGCTAATAAAGGAAGGAAGGAACAAAGGAGGAATGTTGGAAGGAAAGCAAAGCAAGGATTACTAATACAACTCCTTCCTTGCTGGTTTCACTCAAACCCCTACAACTGATCCACAATCCCAAGGTACGCCTAGTCTTAAACCTCCCAAACCTTTCACATCTCCCGCTTCTGCTGTCCTTTAACTGGCTTCCGTTTGCTGCCAACATCCAATTCAAAACACTGGTGGTGACCTACATTATAAAAGGCATGATCACGGGCATCATCATCCAGCACTACCTCCCTCTCCACACTTTTATCAGCTCACACAGGACACCTGTCCCTCCCTTCCATACGTCACCCTGGCCAAGACTCCAAGCGTAGAATCTTCTCCCTCCTGGCTCCCAAGCTGTGGAATGACCTCCCCCTCTGTCAGGACTGCACTGCACTCCCGCTGCAGTCTGAAAACTCTAGTGTCCCTCAACCCCAAACAGTCCTTGAATTCCTTGTATCACTTTTTGTCGCCTATTAGACTAGTTATACTATACAAAAGAATGTTGGTTAAAATGTTTTGATAGACAAACTTTTTGATAACAAGCCCTTAGGATGTTATTTTTTGATATATTTACTTGACAATATACCCTTGATTGACTATCATGCCGCTTACTCTGACCTTCGAATCAGTCTGCAAAAACATTTTAATGTAAATTGTAAGGAGGGGAGGATGGAAGGATGGAAAGAGAGATGGAAGGAAGGCAATGGGGGAAGGAGGAAGGACAGAGGGAGAAATGGAACAAAGTAAGATGGGAAGGTCAGAAGGAGGATAGGATGGAAGGAGGTAAGAAAGGATGGAATTAGGGAAGGATTCGAAGAAGAAGAGAAGGGAGCATGCAAAAATGCTGAAAGAAGAGGGGAGAGGAATCATAACAGGAGACAGATTGTGTACAATACTTTTGTCCTCTGTACTACTCTCCGCACGTTCTTTCATCCACATACGGTCTTTCAGATCCATCTTCTCCCCTTCTGTCTGCCCTCAGCCTCCACATTCACCACTCCATCCCTCAGTTCCTGTCAGCTTCTATCTTCTCTATGAATCCTGATTTATAATATAATGTGGGTATGGCAGCATTGTGGACTGAAAGATTGTCCATCCAAACGCTCACAACGCGGCATGAATGCAACACCTCGTGGACTTACAGATCTGTTATTTTCACACATGCTCTCTTTCACTCTCTCTATTATTTTCACTTGTCCTGTCCCTGTCTGTCCTTTCCATACACCTCTACGCCCCTGTTTCCAAAACCATTATTCTCACAAATGTTTATACAAAAAGAATCCAGACCCATCTCTTCATCCTCTTTTAGGCCCTAAATCTATGCACCACATTATGTGGAACAAAGTCACAGAAAACTGTAGGACTGCTGCAATGCACTTCTTTTAAATCAATAGCAACAGATATTAATTAAAGGTATAAAGGAGATCCAGTTGTCCAGAACCAACTGATATGCCCATATATGGACATACATATGGAGATCTCTTCTGTCTGTCTGTCTGTCTGTCTGTCTGTCTGTCTGTCTGTCTGTCTGTCTGTCTGTCTGTCTGTGTCCTTACCTAACCCTAACCCATAAATTGGCATCTAAAGTTTGCAGAGTGGTTTGCTTTGAGCAAAATGCCTCAAATCATGAACGCAGTGTCCGATTGCTGTGAAAGGCAAAAGAAGAAATACCACCCTTTTCACATTGGCCTATTACTATATAGCGCCACCCAGGAGTTTATTTGTATATTAGTCCTACACATTTTGTCCAAACATCATGATAATTAGTACACATTATGTTTATAGTCATGTGATCACAATGAACTTGTCAGATTTTTCATATTTCATCCTGATTGGCTATAACTTCATCAACATTAATCCTCAACTTCTACAGATTCCCTCACCTTGATAATTGACCAAATTCAGAACATTGCCATGCCCACAATAACCTTGTCTGACCTGGCGGAGACCTGTGCTCCGAGGAGCACTTTTCCTAGTTTATTTTTATGTCTCCAGCCTTCCTTCAGTCTCCCCTACTCTGAATGCTCTCTCGCTTTTCCTTTGTCTCTCGCCATTTCTCTCTGTCCTACTTTTGAACCCAGTTATTCTATCCATCTCTCCGTCCTCCTACAGACCTTACTCGTGGTCTCTCTCTCTCTCTCTCTCACACCTCCATGCCAGCCCGCCCCACTATCCATCCGTCTGTCCGGCCTGCCTGCCGTCCTGCCTGCCTGCCCTGCATTCTTCCCTTCCCTCGCTATCTCTTCCCTTGTCCTGCTTCTCCATTTTTCTCTCAATCACTGTCCCTTGCAATGTTAATTCAAAATTGGCTTCATTGGAGGACGGTGGTGTTCCAATAATGCCTAAAGCACTCAGAAAAGCATAATCAATCTCTCTCCTGTCCTTCTCTCCTTCCCTCTTTTCCCCAACACACTCTCTCTCTCTCTCTCTCTCTCTCTCTCTCTCTCTCTCTCTCTCTCATCTCTCTCTCTCCTCTCTCTCTCTCCTCTCTCTCATCTCTCTCTCTCCTCTCTCTCTCTCTGCTCCCTCGCTCTCTCGCTCTCTGTCACCCTCTTTTAGATTATCTTCATATGTGGAGCAGGGCTCTTTAACTCTCTCCATTCCATCAGCCCTCTTTCTTTTTTTTAATGTCCCCCCCCCCCCCCACACACACACACTCTCTCACTCTTTCCATCTTCTTCTGTTATTGTAACAGTGTTACATGCTGTTTCATGGGAACATAAATGTTGTCCCACTTTCCACCCCTCCTCTCTTTGTGTTTGTTGTCCCACAATGCACTCTGCACCTTTCCTTCCCATTCTGTCAGAAACCATTCTGATCTCGCCACAGTTACTTTGAGCTCTGTGTCACTCCATCATTTGTCCCCAAAAACGCCCTCTCTTGCCTCCCACTTGTCACCTCTTTCCCTCCCTCTCCCCACTCTCCTGTGTCTCCTGGCTCTTTTTCAGTGTGTACACCTCTCAACATTGCCATCAGCTGCCCTGTCAGGTTTGGTGGGGCAGGTGGAGGGAAAACAGATAAGAGAAGACAGATAGAAAGAAGGAAAGAAAGAGAGTAAATGGGGGTAATGGGGTGTGTGTGTGTGTGTGTGTGGGTGTGTGTGTGTGTGTGTGTGTGTGTGTGTGTGCGTGCGTGTGCGTGTGCGTGTGTGTGTGTGTGTGTGTTAGAGAGCGAGACAGAGAGAGAGTGACAGAGAGAGAGAGAGAGAGAGAGAGGGCCTGAGAGAGGCTAAGAGAGGGAGAGAAACACTTTTAATTCACAGAGACAGGCTGCGTTTCCGTGGCAACGTGGTTTCCATCGTAACAGCCCTGCTAAGGATGCCATTAGTGGAGAAGGAGAAAGAAATAATGCAACTGTTATGGAGCGCGCACACACACACACACACAGTACATACATACTACATACACAGATGCATGTTCATGCTGTACATCCCCCTCAAACATACTGTACACAGCCTCACACACTTAATATGCAGAAATACACACCAAACATCATGCCTCACACACTACACAACTCTACACAACCCATTATTCCCCCAACACTCACTCACCCACCCACCCACATACACACGCACACGCGCGTGCGTGCACACACCCACACACAGCCTCACACCTGAGGTCACCCTGTGCACACAGGTCACAGAGCTCCAGATTGTGAGCTGAGCGGTGAAGCTCCCATCATGCCTTGGGGCATGGAGGCTCCACAGCAAAGTCCTGAGTGTTCAACCTGGGGTAAATGAACCCTCAGGATTTTACAAGGCACCATGTGATTGGAGCAGCTTCTCACCATATTGCGTCTTTAGAGGGACGGTGTGTGCTGTACAGTATGTGGACCATGAAGGTTCTCTGGGCCACTGGGTGATACGGCCTACAGCCTACAAGCGCTTGTGTTGAATCCTAGAGACGACTCTTTCTGCTACAACGAGATACAACGAAAAGTGCGAGTTGAAGTGAGAGATTGTAGATTGCGATTGGTTGGAATGGATGTTGTTATGCAAACTTGTAACCAATGAGGACATCAGCGTTGCTATGTAAACTCACAACAAATTACATGGTGAAAGCTGAGCTTGACTCAAAGGGCTCAGAGTCCCCTGTAAAAGTAGGACAGGAGCATTCCCAGTGATGGGACGGAATGACGCCACTTCAAACGAGTGCGCCTCGGATAGGTGCACTCGTTTTGTTTCCCCTTTAATTAAAAAAATAAAAATAAAAGAATCTCTCATTTGCTCATTTCTTCACAAATAGACAAGGGCGACATGCCATGTCTTGGCCGTCTGTCCAGTGATGTATATCGGACCAGTTACCCATATATGGAGATCCATGTACTGTATATGCAGATATGCTGTGAGACCCCAATGCTTACTCAGTTATTCGTTATGTGAAAATCCTATGACGTCTATCACATCTGACATCATACATACAATCCCTTTCATGCCCATACATGGAGATCCCTGTCTGAACCAGTCACACAGATATGGGCTGTCTTCCTCCATATATGGGCATTCCCATATGAAGTCCTGTTAAATGGGGGCTTAATATTGATGACATCAGGGATCTCCATATATGGGCATAAAAGGGATTCTGTTAGAGTGGTTCCCATGTCACCTGTGATGTCACAGTGATCAGGGGAATCGGGGAACCACAGTATCAGGTGTTATCCCTGCTCTGAGCTTGTGATGTCACAGTGATGTGTCAGGGGAACCACAGTATCAGGTGTTATCCCTGCTCTGAGCTTGTGATGTCACAGTGATGTGTCAGGGGAACCACAGCGTCAGGCGTAACATACAGAAGACAGAGATACGTGGACAAGATGTGCCGGTTTCCATAGTTAACTGCGACCTACGGTCGCAATTATGCATTAAGCCTCGGACACTCTACACTGTAAAATGTTCCGTATTAGTTTAACTCTGAGCGTGCATGAATGGAAACAAATGGACCTGGACCCATATGGGCCAATTTGACTCTCAGGGTCCATTTGGTTCCTAACTATCAGTAATTTAGCTGTGGACCATTTGGAACCCCAGACTCCACATTGTGACTGGTTTAGTGAGTTGGAGACACTGCCGTACTCTCATTAATGTCTGAATGTTTCACTCTAATGTATGTAGATAAAAGAAAACTATGAAAAATGCACTCCCTTCCCTCATCCATGGAAGTAAAAACTCCTGCAGAGCCACATCGTCATTTTTTATTAATTCACACAGTCTTTCAGCTATATGTCAGAAAATGTTAATACATGTTTTACTTGCATGGAGGGAATCCAGCATTCTTCATAATTTTCTTCAATCTTTCCATTGTTTTCTTTTTTTGGAGAGAGTGAGTGTGTGTGTGTGTGTGTGTGTGTGTGTGTGTGTGTGTGTGTGTGTGTGTGTGTGTGTGTGTGTGTGTGTGTGTGTGTGTGTGTGTGTGTGTGTTTTTGTGTCCTTTTCCAAAACGTTTAGCATAACCTACTATTTAGTCCCCCCAGGAATCCGGAAATTTTACTAGAACAAAATCTTTTTTTGCTTCATAACTAGTTTTTTAATGTCTGCGGAATATTAACTATCAAGCCGCGGATTCAAGAATTGTTCTCCGCAGAATAAGGATTGTTCTCCGCAGATTCCTGGGGGGGACTAACTATTGAAGATACTGTAACTGTGAATTCACCTAGAATAAAACACTATATGAACCTAACCTATATAGTATATTCATATACTGTGTATGAGGTGAACTGCTAAAGCATATAATGTGTGCTCTCAGGAATGTGCCCTGTTTAAGCCTTCATGTTCATTTATCCATTTTTAACTCATGCACAAACGGACGCTAATATGGGTCCATTTGGGCACACTCTCAGAGTTAAATGAAATCTCTGCGTTTCACAGTGTAGATATGAGACAGCATGTTGCTATGACTGTAGGCAGCAGCAGGCACAGCAGGCATGTTGCTCAGTCTCTGCTTTGCTTCAGGGCATGGGGGACAATAACCTAGTTTCCACTGCAGGGATGAACAGGGCAGAGCTGGGCTACCTATACTCTGAATTTCAAAACAACATTTATCTCATCCTTTTTGCAGCTTTTTGGCAGCTGCCCGGGCTACAGTATCAAAATAAACCTTGTTGTGGACATTTTATAACTGATCGAGGTCCTTACACACCAAGAAAAGTTTAATAAGATATCTACTGTAGTTGGCTGCTTCTGGATTGTCTTTGGGCTTTTACTGTATGTCTTTATTCGATAAGACAGTAGACTGACAGGAAATGGGGGACACGCAGCAAAGGTCGCCCGTTTCGGGAACCGAACCGGCGACGCCATCGGTCATCAATGCCTATGTGGCAATGCCTATGTGGTATGCGCCTGGACCAGTAGGCCAGAGGGCGCTCCCATGCATTACAAGCTTGAGTATAATTGATGAATGATTGTAAGGCACTATTTTATACATACTCAATTTCATATATGCCAAAAACACAAGGGTGTAACATACAGTAGATGCCATAAACATGAAGAATAGTCACATTCATTTGTGTCCCAGCGCGGCTGACAGCTAGTCATTGAATTTTTTTTCATTTTCATTTTTTCATTTCATTTGAAAGCTGGGAATCATAGCTACAAAATGATATATTGGTTGTGGAGATTGACCCAACAGTTTTGAAGATATGGCTTATAGAATGATGCCATGCTGAAATACTACTTTTGAGATATTCAAGTTCTAAATTTGGGAGGACCAACAGAATTATGTCCCGATCTCTCACATTAATTAAAAAAAAGTCTTATTTACATGCAGAGTTAAGCTCTGGCGTTTAAGTGAAATGTAATTTCAGCTGTGGTCTAAAGTAGTGGCTTCCGAAATGACTGCCCCAGTGTCATGCTCAGTCACATTTTTTTAAAGGAACTGGCCATATTCATATAACAATTTTCTGAAGCCTTTTTTTATGGGTTGCTATTCCTAGCTACAGTACAGTATGGCTATGTCGCCATAATTGCTCTCCTGCCAGCCAAAACCAGCAGTCATGAGTTGTGTGAGACAGTCTGGTTCTTATTCTGTGGTCTGGATATGCAGTGACTCACTGTCACATACTACAGTATATGGTCACTTGTTACAGGTATGCAGGGACGTGCTGGGCCCCTGATTCAGCCCGGGAAAAAGAGTTGGAGAGGCCCTCATTGCACGCTGTGACGCTATAGAGAGAGATCTCTCTCTATAGCGCTGCTGCTACTCAAAGATTTGCCATTTTAGATCACGACAAATGACAAGCCAGTGGGCCAATTACTGAACATGAGTTATATATAACCTTATATGTCCAAAACCGTTTGTTTTGTATTTATCATTTTAAAAATGATTTAAACTAGTGAAAACAGCCGATCTACAAGCACACAACGGCTCGCACCGCGAGGCGTTGTGTGCTTGTAGATTTGCTGTTTTCACTACTTTTGTGCAACGGCCTTGTATAATGAAGCAGGGCTTTGCTTTGCGAAAAAAATTATACATTTGAAAGTTGGAGATACAAGGTTTCTGCCCGACAGTGACGATTTACTTTGTTGGCCGCCCAACCCCCAAAATGGAACGAAGGCCGAGATTTTAGTTTAATTTTTTTCCTAATGGCCGGCCTGGACCGGCCGGGAATGAACCGGCCGTTGTCCCGCTTTTCCCAATGGCCAGCACGTCCCTGGGTATATGTAATGTTATACAGTAGGACCACTGGAGCTAGAGATCCTAATGTCCACACCAGAACACTACATTCAGCAGCACACTGCTGACTGTCATTTAGCTACAGGGTAGGCTATACGATACTTCTCCCTTCAGTAACAAACTGTTTATTTGCATTATGTTGTTGATACATAGTCTTTCACAGCACATCAGGCAGTTATCCGGCATTAGTACAAGCAGTTGAATTTGAGACTGTCAAACCAATGCGAGGAGAAGGCACTTCTCCAATGTCTTCCACGGGTTAAGAGTGATTATAAGATTGTAGGCATTGTTAAGGCAGGGTTAAATCATTCTTTCAGGTCTAAATATGTAAGTAAGTAAGTAAGTAAGGCTGGCACTGTTGCCAGCATCATGTTCTTTATATAACCATGTACTTGAACAAAACATGCTGTATGCTGCTTGCCAGAAAAGGGTACAGCTTCTAGATTACTATCTAGAAAAGTTTTTGGAAACTATATAAAGACAGCACTAAGATATTATCGGCTATTTATGGCCATCTAAAGGTTATGTTATACTTTGTCGCCATGACCCTTTGGACAAAAATGACTAGGACAACAGGGACTTAAGATAAAGATATGATTAATAAGGGTGTGTGTGTGTGTGTGTGTGTGTGTGTGTGTGTGTGTGTGTGTGTGTGTGTGTGTGTGTGTGTGTGTACATTGTTGCCCTGTCATCTGTTCGACAGTCGCTGTTGTTGGTTGTTGTCCTTGTACACAGCGTTCTGTTTATTAGCATACTGCATTGTTTTAAAGCCCCCCCTCAGCAGCCAACCTGCCTCATAGCCAATAAAAGTCTATTAAGCCTGTTTGACTTTGCTAATGCAAATCAGTCTTTGGCGGCGAGAACAGCAACAGTGCTCCAGTGTACTGAACAGCTGCCTGACACAGAACTGATGTGAGAGAGAACAAATGCATTATTAACTTATGCAAAATAGCATAAATAACCCAAAGCAGTGAATGAAAAGATGTAACCATTTTAAATAAATAAAGGAAATTGTATGAACCAGTCTACAGTGTATAACATTCAAAAGGTATTCGCAGTTTAAAAAAAAAAGACCTCCTTCCTATCTGTACACATGAACTAACTATGACTTCTTTTCCATGTCTTCTAATAATAGAAGGTCACCGGTTTAAGCTTTTGTCTAAGGTCAAGTCATTTTGATCTTTTACTGATGTTGAAAGGCTTATAGGTTATAGTACATGCTTTATTACAACCTATTTTCACTATTGTAATACATTTTATGTTGGTATGATTCTATAGTCTTTGCTCCTACAGTTTTGCTACAAAATGCTACAGCATGTCTTTTAACTGGTACCCGGAAGTAAGAGCACATCTCTTTCATTCTGGCCTCGCTCTGTGCACTGGCTCTCTGTGTACGTATTTGGATTTTATTGTTTAAGATCTGGTTTTGATATTACATATGTCCCCTCATGGTCACAGAGATCAGCTGACCCGTTGTTGCTTGAGGCTCAAGCACAGGGAGACCAGAGCTGCGTTCCAAGTCCTTAAATCAATCCTATTTCCTATTTCCTTGCTTGTATGTTAGTCCCTCCCATTGAGGAAATAGAGAAGAGGAGACGTCTCATTGGCCATTTCCGATGACAACATCACAGGTGATAGGCCAACTCCCAGTGGGCGGGACTAACATACAAGGAAATAGGAAACAAGTGAAGGAAATAGGAATT
Organism: Nannobrachium achirus; assembly: GCF_963921795.1. NCBI lineage: Eukaryota > Metazoa > Chordata > Actinopteri > Myctophiformes > Myctophidae > Nannobrachium > Nannobrachium achirus. The sequence goes on along the minus strand of NC_137813.1, from coordinate 34,616,522 downwards.
ATTTAAGGACTTGAGACGCGGCTCTCGACTGCACTTTGTCGAGGTTGGTGGTGACGTCACCAAGAACGCTGCTCCATGATTGGCTGATTCCCTGCTCCCTGATTGGCTACAGGCGTAAACACAGACTCGCAAAACAAACACAGATACAGAAACACTGAACGCAGAACTTGCACACTCTGCTAGCATCTTTCTTTTCTCTTTCTCTCCACCTGATGGGATAGTCTGCCACCTCAGATACACCATGTAAATCTCATCCCACATGCCATTCATTTTTGTTTTTTCTTTTCAGACTTATTTGACCTCAGAACAGTCAATGGAAAAGAGCTAAAAGTGAGACATTTTCTATGACTATAACAGCCAGTGATAAGAAAAGGAAAGTCTTTGGACCCAGTTGGCTAGGAGGCACAAGTCTCTTGGCATCCTATCCTGCAAGTCTCATTACTGTATCTCATCCCATGTCTCTTCAATGACAGGTAGAACGGAACTGGACTCAGGACTGTCACTGCACTAGACTCAAGGTACATGATTGTGTCTCAACACTAATACTAAATACACACTAAAAAAAACTAAGTCAACACGACACATTATACAACAAATTCACATAGTGCCATGAGAGCATGATGTATGGTGAAAGAATGATGATGAGATTGAGTCTGAAAGGGGTTTCAGTTTGCAGCATCAGACTTACACACTATTTCAGCAGGTGTTCATGTTGTTATGTTTTCATTTTAGATCCTGAAAGTGTGTTCATTTCCTTGAGGCATATTATTCAAGTGGCATGTCTGACTCATAGCTCTGTGTACTGCATTCATGAGCGTGTACAGTATGAATGTGTGCGTGTGCGCGCGCATGCGTGTGTGTGTGTGTGTGTGTGTGTGTGTGTGTGTGTGTGTGTGTGTGTGTGTGCGCACGCACGCACGTGCGTAAGTGTGTGTGTGCGTGTGTGTGTATGTCTGACAGAGAGGGAGGGAAAAGTAAGTTAACGGGAGGGAGAGATAGAGAACGGGAGAGAGCAAGAGACTAAATGAGAGAGATATAGAGGAGAGATGAAAAATAGAGAGGGAGAAGAGCAAAGAGACAGAATGGGGTTGAGCAAAAAGATCTTTTCTGGGTGTTTCTGGATGGGGTTTTTTTCCCCTTCTTTTTGCAGGAATCCTTGTGTGATAACGAAACAGCGGAAACACAAAAGGAGATTTTTTTTCTCTCAAATGAAAAAGCCAACATGTCATCATGACTGATGCAACCTGTCTCTTTCAAAGGAATGCAACAAGGACAAGGAGGTGCTTATGAGAAGTGTTTCATGGACTAACTCCTTGTCGTTAATCAACAATGTAATGTGATGGGGCAATGAGCTGATAATATCACTAAGAAAGACACATTCATTATCATACTTATTATAGGACTCTTCAACTAGTTTAATAGAGCAAGATCTGCACAGTCCAGTAGTAGTGTAATAAAAAGCATATGAACACGCACGCACACGTACACGCACACACACACACACACACACACACACACACACACACACACACACACACACATAACCACATGTGTACGTGCGTGTATGTCATGCTTTTTATTCCAAGTAGGCTATGGACAGGAATAACTGCATTCTCTTCATTGCTCAATATTTCATAAGAACATTTTAACAACAACAAAACAACAAAAAAGGGAACTTGCTGATCTGCGCGGAGAATATGTTCGGAGAGAGGTGAAGCGAGTTTGTGTGCCCACGCCCACGCCTACTCGCTGCAGAGCATTATGGGAAATGTACAAATTTGCATCTGTGAGAGGGCATGCGTCTATCCGTTTCACGCCCACACTTTTTGGCATTTTTTTTTTAAAGTGCACCTGTCCTGATAGAGGTCTGGTGGTGTGCGGAGGGGGTCAGGTCAGAGAGGTGGCCATCCTCCCACCTGCACACTGCAGGCTCAGGGAGGTTCCTACACTAAACAACTGTCAGCTCAGATGGAAATAGCCTCTGACACCCAAACAGATTGAATTGCCGCGTGGAATTGTTGTGCGTGTGTGCGACGTGCGTGCTTTCATGCGTGTGTGTGTGCGTGCGTGCTTGTGAAAGCGCCATTTGGTATGTGTGGAAAGGCAGATTAGTTGTGTGTGTGTGTGTGTGTGTGTGTGTGTGTGTGTGTGTGTGTGTGTGTGTGTGTGTGTGTGTGTGTGTGTGTGTGTGTGTGCGTGCGTGTGTGTGCGTGCGTGTGTTGTGTGTTACCGTGGCTCTATCCATCGTCAGCACATGGAGAGTGCTGTCTACGCTGTATTATTCTTAAACTCTAGGTCAGCAGGAACATGTCTGGGTGTATTGGTCTGATGTATAGGTTACTGTGTGTGTGTGTGTGTGTGTGTGTGTGTGTGTGTGTGTGTGTGTGTGTGTGCGTGCGTGCGTGCGTGCGTGCGTGCGTGCGTGCGTGCGTGCGTGCGTGCGTGCGTGCGCGCGTGCGTGCGCGCGTGCATGCATGTGTCTGTCTGTCTCTCGCAGCATGCGGCTCTGACAAGTGCCCTCTTGACTCCAGGCTGCCAGGTAACAAACCTCTCTCACCCTGTGATCTGACCATGCACACCCTCTCTCACACCCATAAAAGGCTGCAACACTCAAAACGAAGCAGAACTTTTTCCAGGTTTGGCAGTTCCTTAAGAACAATATGACGCCATTGCTGAGCAAACGAACAAAGACAAATTTGTTTTGCCAGTTCTTGCCCCTCACAGATTTACATGATGGGCAAGACACTGGCGTTCGTATTTGAAATGGTTTTATTAAACGACAGACAAGCAAAATTGACGGGAGCAAAATTGACGGGAGCACACCGGTATTGTGGAGGTGCTGTGACCATAAAAGATCAAAAAGAGGAGGTCACACACTTAGCCACGATGCAGAATGATTATTAACATTTCGACCAGATGTCTTCTTCAGAGTTAAAACTAAAATTGCTTTACTAAACATTCTGCATGTGGCTACAAGTGTGCGAGCGACCTCATCTTTTTGACTGAAATTGTTTTATCCACAAAATCTGCTGGCAGCGTGCCATGGACAGTTTTGAGAAAAGGCTGTCTGAGGGACAACAAACTCAACCAGATGGCAATTAATTCATGGAGAGAGAGATAGCACACACATGCCGGAAATGGAGAAATCTCTGAGACAAATACTGTCAAAGCACATCAGAGGTTCATGTAAACAAATAGTGGATCCACTGTAAAATCCCCGCTCCAGCACTGTATATAGATCTTAATGTTCAGCACTCATAGTGGAGCTTCAGCATATAAAACGGTTTTGTCCTCGGAGAACTACATTCGTTTCAGCAAGCCAAAAAAAAGTTTGTCTTTGTTTGGAGTATGTTGTCAGCTTTATTTGCTTCCTTCTCCCCCTTCTTTCCTTCTACTGTATCTCTTCTTCCTCCACCCACCCTCTCTCCCTTCATCTCCACGCTTACTTTCTCCTCAACTCCATCTTTCTCACTCTCCCTTCTCTCTACTTCCCTCCTTCCCTTTTATACTCCATTGATGGAGACTCAGTTTTCATTTAACTCTGAGGGAGTGTAAATGGAACCAAATGGACCGTTACAGGTCTGTAAGTCTACCAGTGTACAAATGGCCTGACCGATGAGAGCCTGACCGATGTCAGAATTCTAAGTCTGATACTGATCCCGTCTTAGAGAGTCCTAGACGATGATTATCGTATTTTTCCGACATTTTGTCGAAAAGTGCAAAATGTTCCACTCAATGGGATGGAGAGGTTGAAAGTGGTTAGTTGGCTACATATTTTCTGATAACGAATAAGCCTACCGATGTCGACCTGATGTAAAAGCCAAATCCTGAATCCTTCCCTCTCATAGTTAAAGGATTCAGGATTTGACTGTACATCAGGTCACATCTATACTATAATTTTGCGAATGTCTGTCTGAGTGAGTGAGTGAGTGAGTGAGTGAGTGAGTGAGTGAGTGAGTGAGTGAGTGAGTGAGTGAGTGTCTGTCACAGCGTTTCTCCTCAGTGGCTGGAGCAATTGATCTGAAATCGCATCACCATTAGCATATGAACACACCTGACATAACTGTGAAGCCCGTTTGTCACTTTCACAAATCGTATGCTGTATATTAGCATTTTTATGCTGTATCTATATCTATTTAGCCTACAGTACCTTTTGTGACCACACATGTTAAGGGAGGGGCGCTGTTGTTCAGGCCATGCACAATCACACACAAACCCACACACACACACACACACACACACACACACACGGGGGGGGGGGTTCTGGCCCTGTTACAGATGTTGTCAAAAAATCATGCAGATCCGGTACACAGTATCTCTGTAGCATCTAGCATGGGGCAACATGTTTAACCAGCTCTGTGTGTGTGTGTGTGTGTGTGCGTGTGTGTGTGTGTGTGTGTGTGTGTGTTTGTGTGTGTGTGTGTGTGTGTGTGTGTGTGTGTGTGTGTGTGTGTGTGTGTGTGTGTGTGTGGGTGGGTGGGTGGGTGTGTGTGGGTGTGTGTGTGGGTGGGGGGGGGGGGGTGTTGGCTGGCCCTCTTTCAGATGTTGTCATGTAGATCGGTACACAGTATCTCTGTAGCCTTTAAACGAAACGGGTCTTTCTTACATTGATGCTCCTACATATTATCATGCAAGCACCAGAAAGTTACTTTCCATCCCTCATATACTGTGTGCACAGTGCACAGTCTGCACACCCCATAACCCACACACTGCACATCATTTCGGAGCTCATATCTTTGAACGGGTAAGGCCTAGTTTGAGCAAAAGCACTGAAACGACAAACAAACACAATCAGCAAAGAAGAGAAGGAAAATGGAATTAAATAATGGGGGGAGGGGGGGGGGCTGAAGAGAAAAAAGAGGCAAGTACAGTATGAAATATTAGAGAGAAAGAACGACGGCAGAAGGAAACGATAGAGAAGAAAACGTGCAGATCAGTGTCACAGGGGAGAAGGAATGACTCATTAAAATGACAATTACAGATGTGACAGAGGGATGGTGGGTTGGTAGATAAGTGATCTAGAAAAACCCAAGGATCGAGGGAGATGAGGAGAGCAAAAGAGAACGTAAGGGACAGAGCGAGAGAGAGCCCTATTTGGACGATCTATGGCGCAGGGTGCCAACGCGTTGTACTGTAGGTATGTCCAGCTCCAATGTTGTCAGTTAAAAAGCACATTGTCTTGTCACAAAGCAAAGCACATGCCACAAAGGGGCTGTATTTATTCTCTGAATTAGTCATGGGTGTGTTTTGGGCATAATATAAATTAGACAAATCAGAGTCTCTCATTCCTTTTAAGAGCTAGCTGCGCTTGCAACACAGTGCTGCTTTGTTATTTAAACTAGCCCTTACCCGTTCAAAGATATGAGCTCCGAAATGATGTGCAGTGTGTGGGTTATGGGATGTGCACTGTGCACACAGTATATGAGGGATGGAAAGTAACTTTAACTGGTGCTTGCATGCTATGTAGGAGCATCAATGTAAGAAATACCCGTTCCATTTAACGGCTACAGAGATACTGTGTAGAGAAACAGAGAAACTGTTGTTTTTTGACAACATCTGTAACAGGGCCAGAACCCCCCCCCCCCCCCCCCCCCCCCCCCCCCCCCCGCCCGCCCGCCTGCACACACACACACACTCCCCCCCCCCCCCCCCCCGTGTGTGTGTGTGTGTGTGTGTGTGGGTTTGTGTGTGATTGTGCATGGCCTGAACAACAGCGCCCCTCCCTTAACATGTGTGGTCACAAAAGGTACTGTAGGCTAAATAGATATAGATACAGCATACAAATGCTAATATACAGCATACGATTTGTGAAAGTGACAAACAGGCTTCACAGTTATGTCAGGTGTGTTCATATGCTAATGGTGATGCGATTTCAGATCAATTGCTCCAGCCACTGAGGAGAAACGCTGTGACAGACACTCACTCACTCACTCACTCACTCACTCACTCACTCACTCACTCAGACAGACATTCGCAAAATTATAGTATAGATGATGGATTCTGCAATTCTCTGCGGACGAAAATTGCATTCGACCATCTACGGGAGAAGTGTTAATAATGTGATATAATGATGTGAGGGGACACAGGGGAAACAAAAGTTCTCGTCACATGGAAACGAGAGGTGACCAGTGACCACATGCAGTGGCAGTGCTGCTGCATGCGGACAGCATCAAGCCTCCCTCCTGTAATCTTATGTACAAGAGACATCTGTGATATCTTGACAAGACATACAACTTTATAATCACATGCTCATTCTCAGTTATGTTCTTTATTTAAACCACCTATTAAAGCATGCGTCAAGTGCCTCCCGTGCGTGTCCCATGTATCCAGGCCCGGATTTATATGACATGAGGCCCCTGGGCAAGGGGAAATAAAGAGGCCCTCATGCACGCGCAAAATTTCCACCTCCGGTCCACCTGACCACACGTGACCTCACCTCCGGACCGGCCCGTGCATAATCTGTGCATTGGCTCATTGGAAGGGTCTAAAGCGGATACAGAATTGGAGTTTGCGTGCATGTGTGTAGCCTATGTGTGTGGAAAGTACCGGATACATAGAGTGGGCGGGCTTTAGACTGCACTAAGCTTTCAGAGCAGCTACATGCAGTGCGGCCAGCAGAGCAGAAGCTCTCAATGTTATTACCATAATAAAACAAAATGTACTGTAACTAAACACAAATATCACTTTATTTGGATTCCAATACTTTAAAATGTCATAATTAAATTAACTCATTCAGGGTCTTTTCAAAATGGCTTCCAAGTTCCACACAGCCTCCCTCCTCCACTTCAATGTAATTCATAGTGCACGGATCATGCATGCCCATGCCTAGATCATGCACCACGTGTGTGCAGACTGTGCACACTGTTCACAGCTTTCAAACAAAAAAATCAGAATGGAAATCCGTTCAGGCATTCATGAGCTAGCAGCCATTATGTTTTCTTGAAATGTAAACAAACATGGCTGCCATGTTTGAAAGATGGGGTTGGTATGGGGGTTAAACATGTAATTTCGCGATTGAGATCATGCTTACTACATTTTTTTTTTTTTTTTTTTTTTCTTTTTTGGGGCCCCCCTCCCCTGAGGCCCCGGGCGCGTGCCCACCCTTGCCCTATGGTAAGTCCGGCCCTGCATGTATCTGTGCAGTGTAGGGCAAGGCTATAGCTCCAAAATGGATATTGATTATTACTACTGTCTGTGACAGATAAAGAAAGTCGGGAGGCTATGAATTCACAGCATTTTTACACAACGATGATGCATTTCAACTAATTCGGCAATAACGTTTTTTTCTCTCCCAGTCTACCTCTCTCCTCACCGCTTGTATTTGGAGATGTAAAGCTTTGGCTACTTTATGTTTTGTTTATTAACAGGAATAATGAAAAATCAAATAATTAAAATAATGTTTATCTGCCAATTCTGAGCACAAAAACATTGTCCATTATTGGTAGGCTACCTCCCAGGCCAATGATAGATAATATGATTATTTATTATTTAAACCCCAATGCTGAGTCTCTCAGAAATGTCATCTACCATGTCGTTAGCCTCATAGGATAAATGCATAAGTCATTTTTTATGATTTTCGGATAATAAGAAAAAACACATTTTCTAGCAAGTATGTAAGAGTTTTTAATGCAGATTTTTAAAATAGCTTCCTGAGGGGTTAACACAATGTTTTTACAAAAAGATAAACATGACAGTGATTCCATAACAAAAAAAAGTGACTTAGGCCATTTTCAAGAAAATAATGTTGTGACTTAGGCATTTTTTAATACATGTCTTACAAACACTAGGCATCGTTTTGTTTGCCTAAACATGACAAAAATAGAAAAGTTGTGGAGAAAACAAGAACACAACATCAAGATAACATCCTGAACATCTTAGGGGCCCTCACAGACTTCTAGTTGCCCTCACAGACTACTAGGGGCCCTCACAGACTACTAGGGGCCCTCAAAGACTACTAGGGGCCCTCAAAGACTACTAGGTTCCCTCACAGACTTCTAGTGGGCTCTCACAGACTACTAGGGGCCCTCACAGACTTCTAGTGGGCCCTCACAGACTACAAGGGGCCCTCAGAGACTTCTAGTGGGTCCTCATTGACTACTATAGTGTCCCTCACAGACTACTAGGGGCCCTCACAGACTTCTAGTGGGCCCTCACAGACTACTATAGTTGCCCTCACAGACTACTAGGGGCCCTCACAGACTACTAGGGGCCCTCACAGACTACTAGGGCCCTCACAGACTTCTAGTGGGCCCTCACAGACTACTGGGGGCCCTCACAGACTTCTAGTAGGCCCTCACAGACTACTAGGGGCCCTCAACGACTTCTAGTGGGCCCTCACAGACTACTAGGGGCCCTCACAGACTTCTAGTGGGCCCTCACAGACTACTAGTTGCCCTCACAGACTACTAGGGGCCCTCACAGACTTCTAGTGGGCTCTCACAGACTACTAGGGGCCCTCACAGACTTCTAGTTGGCCCTCACAGACTACTAGGGGCCCTCACAGACTTCTAGGGGCCCTCACAGACTTCTAGTTGGCCCTCACAGACTACTAGGGGCCCTTACAGACTTCTAATAGGCCCTCACAGACTACTAGGGGCCCTCACAGACTTCTAGTGGGCCCTCACAGACTAGTAGTTGTTTTCACAGACTACTAGGGGCCCTCACAGACTTCTAGTTGGCCCTCACAGACTTCTATTGGGCCCTCACCGACTACTAGGGGCCCTCACAGACTACTAGGGGCCCTCACAGACTTTTAGTGGGCCCTCACAGACTACTAGTTGCCCTCAAAGACTACTAGGGGCCCTCACAGACTACTAGTTGCCCTCAAAGACTACTAGGTTCCCTCACAGACTTCTAGTGGGCTCTCACAGACTTCTAGTGGGCCCTCACAGACTACTAGTTGCCCTCAAAGACTACTAGGTTCCCTCACAGACTACTAGTTGGCCCTCACAGACTACTAGGGGCACCCACAGACTTCTAGTGGGCCCTCACAGACTACTAGTTGCCCTCACAGACTACTAGGGGCCCTCACAGACTTCTAGTTGGCCCTCACAGACTACTAGGGGCCCTCACAGACTACTAGTTGCCCTCACAGACTACTAGGGGCCCTCACAGACTTCTAGTTGGCCCTCACAGACTACTATAGTTGCCCTCACAGACTACTAGGGGCCCTCACAGACTACTAGGGGCCCTCACAGACTACTAGGGCCCTCACAGACTTCTAGTGGGCCCTCACAGACTACTGGGGGCCCTCACAGACTTCTAGTAGGCCCTCACAGACTACTAGGGGCCCTCAACGACTTCTAGTGGGCCCTCACAGACTACTAGGGGCCCTCACAGACTTCTAGTGGGCCCTCACAGACTACTAGTTGCCCTCACAGACTACTAGGGGCCCTCACAGACTTCTAGTGGGCTCTCACAGACTACTAGGGGCCCTCACAGACTTCTAGTTGGCCCTCACAGACTACTAGGGGCCCTCACAGACTTCTAGGGGCCCTCACAGACTTCTAGTTGGCCCTCACAGACTACTAGGGGCCCTTACAGACTTCTAATAGGCCCTCACAGACTACTAGGGGCCCTCACAGACTTCTAGTGGGCCCTCACAGACTAGTAGTTGTTTTCACAGACTACTAGGGGCCCTCACAGACTTCTAGTTGGCCCTCACAGACTTCTATTGGGCCCTCACCGACTACTAGGGGCCCTCACAGACTACTAGGGGCCCTCACAGACTTTTAGTGGGCCCTCACAGACTACTAGTTGCCCTCAAAGACTACTAGGGGCCCTCACAGACTACTAGTTGCCCTCAAAGACTACTAGGTTCCCTCACAGACTTCTAGTGGGCTCTCACAGACTTCTAGTGGGCCCTCACAGACTACTAGTTGCCCTCAAAGACTACTAGGTTCCCTCACAGACTACTAGGGGCCCTCACAGACTTCTAGTGGGCCCTCACAGACTACTAGTGGCCCTCAAAGACTACTAGGGGCCCTCACAGACTTCTAGTTGGCCCTCACAGACTACTAGGGGCACCCACAGACTTCTAGTGGGCCCTCACAGACTACTAGTTGCCCTCACAGACTACTAGGGGCCCTCACAGACTTCTAGTTGGCCCTCACAGACTACTAGGGGCCCTCACAGACTTCTAGTAGGCCCTCACAGACTACTAGGGGCCCTCACAGACTTCTAATGGGCCCTCACAGACTACTAGTTGCCCTCACAGACAACTAGGGGCCCTCACAGACTTCTAGTGGGCCATCACAGACTACTAGGGGCCCTCACAGACTTCTAGTGGGCTCTCACAGACTACTAGGGGCCCTCACAGACTACTAGGGGCCCTCACAGACTTCTAGTGGCCCCTCACAGACTACTAGTTGCCCTCACAGACTACTAGGGGCCCTCACAGACTTCTAGTTGGCCCTCACAGACTTCTAGTGGGCCCTCACAGACTACTAGGGGCCCTCACAGACTACTAGGGGCGCTCACAGACTTCTAGTGGCCCCTCACTGACTACTAGTTGCCCTCACCGACTTCTAGTGGGCCATCATAGACTACTAGTTGCTCTAAAAGACTACTAGGGGCCCTCACAGACTACTAGGGGCCCTCACCGACTACTAGGGGCCCTCACAGTCTACTAGGGGCCCTCACAGACTTCTAGTGGCCCCTCACAGACTACTAGTTGCCCTCACAGACTACTAGGGGCCCTCACAGACTTCTAGTTGGCCCTCACAGACTTCTAGTTGGCCCTCACAGACTTCTAGTGGGCCCTCACAGACTACTAGGGGCCCTCACAGACTACTAGGGGCGCTCACAGACTTCTAGTGGCCCCTCACTGACTACTAGTTGCCCACACAGACTTCTAGTGGGCCCTCATAGACTACTAGTTGCCCTAAAAGACTACTAGGGGCCCTCACAGACTACTAGGGGCCCTTACAGACTACTAGGGGCCCTCACAGACTTCTAGTGTGCCCTCATAGACTACTAGTTGCCCTAAAAGACTACTAGGGGCCCTCACAGACTTCTAGTGGGCCCTCACAGACTTCTAGTGGGCCCTCACAGACTACTAGGGGCCCTCACAGACTTCTAGTGGGCCCTCACAGACTTCTAGTGGGCCCTCACAGACTACTAGGGGCACTCACATACTTCTAGTGGGCCCTCACAGACTACTAGGGGCCCTCAGAGACTTCTAGTGGGCCCTCATAGACTACTAGTTGCCCTAAAAGACTACTAGGGGCCCTCACAGACTTCTAGTGGGCCCTCACAGACTACTAGGGGCCCTCAAATACTTCTAGTGGGCCCTCACAGACTACTAGGGGCCCTCAGAGACTTCTAGTGGGCCCTCACAGACTACTAGGGGCCCTCACAGACAAAAACATTTTGCCTAAGTCACTTACTGCAGAAATAATTTGGCCTAAATAAGGTTTATAATTGCCTAAGTTAAAATGGCTAGCTAGCAATAAGTAATGCAATAAGTATTGCAATAAGTAATGCAATAAAGTAATGTGAGCTAGCAATTTCTGTGCCATTTTCTTTGAAGCTAGGCCTACACTAAATCAAAGCAATATAAAATTTCTTACCAGATTAATCAAAGGAAAGAGCTAAAACTGTGCACTTGTGTTGAACTGACTGTGGGAGCTTTGCTGTGTATGCAATGTAAAAATGCTCAAGTCACACAAGTGACTTAGGCAGATCATCATTTTTGAAGATAGTGAGCTTTGTGATTGGCTGAGGACATAGGCGCTAATCCAGGGCGATGCAGCAGCCCCAGGAGAGCACCTGTAGGCAGAAATCTCAATTTCGCCAAAAAATGACTTAGGCATGTATCCTATGAGGCTAACGATGTTGAACTTGAGTGGTGAATTTGGATGGATTTTGATTGCAAGCAGTCGGCGTGCATTGCGAACCCTGAAGGCGCACATCTTAATAATGCACTTTCTAAAATAGTAAGGAAATACCTGTTCTGTCCCCAAGATAGCGATGCACCAGCATTCCAGCAATATGCCAGACCACACCTCATTTAAAGACCAACAGCACCCATCAGTGCACAGATGAGCCAAGTAGGCTACATATGGTAATTACACAATGTGGGCGCTGGGTGTGAAAATGACAGCTGCATTGGTTGGAGACTAGCAATGGCAACTGCACCGATTTGCGCCGGGTGCAATATAGGGCATAGAGAGAGAGAGAGAGAGAGAGAGAGAGAGAGAGAGAGAGAGAGAGAGAGAGAGAGAGAGCGAGAGAGCGAGCGAGCGAGAGAAAGAGACATTGATTGATTGATTGATTGATTGCTTGCTTGATTGATTGATTGATTACTTTATTAGTTGTTTGCATAGGAAAAGCACAGGACAGTACAGTTCAACTACAAGGTCTACTAATAGGATGTACCGGTAACAGCAAGAAAGAACAATGGCTTGTTTACATTAGAATCATTTTCTACTCAATTCAGAGAGAATCACATATACGACTTGGTTGCATTGAAATGCAACTGAATCAAGAAAACAGATAGCCATTATAATGTTTCATTTAGTGATTGATTTAATTTACAACCAAGCGAAGCTTTGATGAAGGAACTTTTTTAGGTAGCCTAAAGTCCATTCTGTTTTTAAACAATTTGTTTACATTAAATGGTATTGCTAATGCTAATACTGTCCATCTGAAATGAAGTGAAACAGGTCTCTAGTGGTCTAGGAGTTCGAGGACAACCTTCCTATGCCTCTGCTGTCCAGGAGAAAGAAGTACTGTATGAAGTTTTGCCAGCTAGACCAGAATAGGCTGGCCCAGCCTCCTCCCCTCCCTTCCAGCTTCCAGCTTCCTGCGACCCCGGCCCCGGCACCAGCTTCGATTGACCCAGAAGAGATGCTGACACATGCAGCCTGCAGCTGAGCTGAATGTTCAGTGGTCTATAGGTGAGTGAAACAGACCTGCCCGTCTCAGTGTATGCAGGGCTGAGTGCCTCAAGAAACTGATAACGGGCTGGGGAAGGCCGTTCTCCATAATATCTTACAGTTTTTTTTACTCACTCTCAAAATGTGTCAACAATACTCTATAGATTGTCTTTGGCCTCAATCTAGAGCACTACGGGGGGGGGGGGGGGGGGGGGGGGCAGCAGGTGGCCTCCAGAGGTGCACATCCAGATGTGCCACCGTTCCAGAGGAGCCAGCGTTCACAGCAGCATGGCTGTGATCGGCCCACATAGCAAAGGCAGCTGAGCAGTAATAAACCTAACTCTCCCTCTCCCTCTCTGTATTTGTCTGTCTGTCTGTCTGTCTGTCTGTCTGTCTGTCTGTCTGTCTGTCTGTCTGTCTGTCTGTCTGTCTGTCTGTCTGTCTGTCTGTCTGTGTGTTTGTCTGTTTGTCTGTTTGTCTGGTTAGTGGGAAAAGGTTACAGGTTTTCGTGGGGGGTCAAAGGATGAGGGAGAACAGGGTGAGCTGTTAGTGGAATGAAGCAGGGTGGAAAAGGAGAGGCGTCCAGACAGTCAGCATCCGGGGGGATGGGAGAGGAGAGGAGAGGAGAGGAGAGGAGAGGAGAGGAGAGGAGAGGAGAGGAGAGGAGAGGACGCATCCAGCGGGGATGGGAGAGGTGAGGAGAGGACATGTAGGGTGAGGTGAGGAGACGAAAGCAGGAGGAGAAGATGAGAAGTGGTGGAAAGAGAACCAGGCTTCCACTATATCACAGTCAAATCCTCTGTGTGGACACTTTGGACCATGTTTGCGTATAGATTGGGTCGTGGGTGACGTCCGTAGAGAGAGGATTGTGTGGCTAGGTCAGGTAGCTATGGGACACGAGACAGAAAGAGAAGACTAGGAAGATGGGTGAAGAAGTGAATGTGCATGGGAGGATTGGGAGGTGATGCTGTATGCATGAATGATAGACAAGCGAAGATGTATTCTATTCTCTTCAATTCTGTTCCCTTAAGTCATATTATTCTATTTCTAATCTAATTATGTATATTTTTAAATCTAAAGTCTAATCTAATCCTAACCATTTTTTATCTATCCCAATCTGTTCTATTCTTTCCCATTCTAATCTAATCTAATTTACTCTATTATATTGTTTTCCCCTCTATTATATTACAGTACATTCCAATCTAAAGCAATTGAAATAGTGCCTTTCTCCAAAGTGCTTTATAAAGTGCATTACCCATTCACATAGGGCTGTCACAATTATTACATAATCGTCTAATCGCAATTATTTGACATAATCATGATTATTTTTCATAATCGTCATAATCGTTTCCATGTTGAAAAATGTTCATATATTTAAAAGAAAGTCAAAAATAGAGGAAATAGCAGATCTACAAGCTCACAACGCGTCGCATCGCGACGCGTTGTGAGCTTGTAGATCGGCTATTTCCACTATCAATGTTCTTTTTTAAGTGTAAAGTTGTCAAATATGTCAGTCATTTCTTTGTATATTTAGGTTGTGTGTCATATCTACCATGTGCAACTTCAAAGCCTAAAAGCCAAACAGAAATGTAATTGTCCACGACAAAAACACAATTAAATCGTTAATCGCAATTATTTGAGTGAAAATTAATCGTCATGTAAAATGTCCTAATCGTGACTTCCCTACATTCACACACACAATCACGCCGACAAAGTGAATCATGCAAGACAACAACTTGCTCATCAGGAGTGTGTTTTGCTCAAGGACACTTCGGCACACAGCCAGGAGGAGCTGAACCTTCCTATTCCAAGACGGTCTCTCTACTTCCAGAGCTAAGCCTGATCAAATGAGCTATGCTCTAATCTATGCTGTTCCAATCTAATGTAATCTAATTATTGTATTCTATTCCAGTCTAAGGTTATCTTGAATTGATTCTAGTCCATTCCAAACAAATTGATTCTATTCTATGCTCAATCTAATCAAATTATCCATTCTATTCCATTTTTAGGTAATCTAATGTAACTGATACTATTCTATTCCCATGGTTCAATTCTATTCTGGTCTAATGTAATCTAATCAAATTAACGTTGTTGCGACCGTAGGTTGTAGATTAGTATGAAAACAGTCACAGCTTGTCCGTATGTGTGTATCTCTGTCTGTCACGCCTGACAATGTGGTTCAATGGGTTTGTCGCCCTGACATCATTCTCTGATGTCACTGTGATTGCGACCAAAGGTCGCAGTTTACCATGAGAAATGTCACAGCTTGTCCGTGTCCGTGTAGACGACGTGTATGTACACTGTGGTTCTATGGGTTTGTCTGTGACATATAATAAGAATATGCTGATCTATTTGAATGCACTTTTATTGTTTATGTACTATGTCCGAAATAAAGCTGAACTGAACTGAACTGATGTCAGGGGAACCACTCTTAACAGAATGGTTTTGACGCTCTAACATCACGCTCTGGCTTCACTGTGATGTCACACTAACAGAATCCCTTTTATGCCCATATATGGATGATCTAACAGGACTTCATATGGGAATGAAGTCCCATGATGACCCCTGGTACCCATATATGGAGATCCATGTACCGTATATGGAGATATGTTGTGAGAGCCCAAACATGCTTACTCAGTTATTCGTTATGTGAAAGTCCTATGTCCTAGGTCTATGACATCTGACATCATAGGAGATTCCTGTCTGTAGAACCAGCCACACAGATTATGGTCTGTTTTGGCCATCTGTCTTGGCCATATATGGATTCTATTAGTGTGGTATGTGGCCAATGTGGCCTTCATATATGGGTAACTGGTACGATATACTGTACATCACTGGCCAGATGCACCCTGAGGCGTCTTACTAGTTGTATTCTATTCTATTCATGCGTTCTATGAGGCAGAGGGAAAGGAGCGCTGGCATCTGGTCGTGTAGAGAACAAGGGAGGGGGGAGGGGGGTGAGAAGGACAGGTGAGGAAGACCGAGGAGGAGGAAGAGGAGGGTGGATTAACACCCGTACATCTGGTGTAAATCTGTCTGTCTGGCCCCCCCATGAACTATACCTCATACTGAACCAGACGTCAGGCATCTCTCCTGTAATCACACAGGACAGAAGGAGGAAGAGATGATAGGGGGAGGGTGGGCAGCTATATGTCGGACAAATTAAAAGAAAGGTAGGGGGGGGGGGGGCCTGAAAGAGAGAAGGAGGTTGAGAAATATTGTGAAAATCACACAATGATGGGCAGAGGACATATAGGAGCCTTACTTAGCGAGAGGAGGAAGGGGAAAACAGAGGAATGAATGGATAGATTCTAAAAGGACACAGCCACATGTTTGGACTTTTATTGCAACACCAAAATGTATCCATGCGTTCGTTTATCCATGCGTAACTAGGGGAGCAATGAGAATTAACATTTTGTTGGTTACCAAACGGACCCTTATGTCTTCTTGCATGAGTTAAATGAACACTCTGGATTAGGGATGGGACGATTTGAAAATGTCATATCACGATTATTGTGACAAAAGAAATAGCGATTTACGTTATTATCACGATAATCAAAATCCATTATTCTGGGACGGAACATTTGCCAAAAAATAGCAGATCTACAAGCTCACAACGCGTCGCAACGCGGCGCGTTGTGAGCGGCGCGTTGTGAGCTTGTAGAGCGGCTATTTTTTGGCAAAGACATTTGAAAGAGAGTGAAAAAAAGACTGTATCAAGTACGTATATTATAAGTACCTTTTACCAATTATAGAGGGTTTAAGTGGTACTGGATATGCAGCTCGGCAAATAAAAGGTGAATTGATCCCAGCGCATGACAGAGGACGATATCACGATAGATAAATGAAATCTCCATGATACGATTATCGTGAGTGTTTTTTTATCACGATAAACGATAATATCGCTTATAGTCCCATCCCTACTCTGGATTCCACAGCACATCATCAAGTCACACTGCGACAGCAGCCAGCCAGACAGGTCGGCTAAACTAAAGAGAGGCATTAAAAGTGGAGCGGTGGAAAAACAGTGGGACGACGAAAGGGACGGAGAGAATGAAGGGGAAGAGGCGGGAGGGAGGGATGGAGGGAGGGGGTAGGAGGAGAGCGATGAGGCAAATGAGAGAAAATGAAGTGAATGAGTGTGGACTGGAGACGGAGGGAACAGAGCGCGAAGAGAGCCAGGCGGTGGGAGGGCGAGGTGCAGTGGGGTGAGTTTAAAAATGTCCACATTCTAAATGGGCAGAGTAAATTGAGACCAACGGGGTTGTAAAATAGGACACATAAATTTAGGCCTCCCTCTATTTTTTACCCTCCCCCCGCTCCTTCTTCCCTCACTTCCTCTTTTCTCTACCTCTCTCCCTCTTTCTCGCTCACTCACTCTGTTAAGGAAAGGGGAACACACACGCACGCGCGCGCACACACACACGCAGACGCGCACCCACCCACACGCGCATGCACACACACACACACACACACACACACACACACACACACACACACACACACACACACACACACACACACACACACACACACACACACACAAAGTGAACTGTCACATTTTCTAAAACCAGGACAATAAGAGGGTAGTACTACAAGACGAAGAAGGAGCGAGAGAGAGAGAGAAAGAGTGGGGGGGGGGGGAGCAGAGACAGGAAGAGAGTAAAACAGTACAATAGTGAAGCATAAAGGCAAACATGTGTAGGAAGTGGTGAAAGTTGATGCGAATGAAGCGGCAATACGCAAATAACCAGGTAATGTACATCACTTCCACAATGGTCACAATGGCAACTATTTCCTTTTACGATGCCTGTTGGTGCCCTGACCAGCCTGTACAAGTCACTGCTGCAGCTACAGAGATCGCCCTCCACACCTGGCCTCCCACCCACAAACACCTGCATTTGTGTTCAGTGGAGAACCTGTCCAAGCCGTGTGCAACATGGGGATTTCAAACCCCTTGTCTTTGAACTTTAGCCCTGCTTAAAGGAGTAGTTCACCCCCAAAATGACTTTTATTCTATCGATTTCTCACCCCATGGAGACGTGAGTTCAATAATATCTTTTTGGCGCATTCCTAAGGCAATAATTTGAGGAGACTCTTTGTAGGCCCATTGATTCCGTATGGAGACCCGAATGCATTTGGGCCTGCTTTCGGAATCAATGGGGGTAAATTTATTATAATCAAATTATTGTCTTAGGAATGCAACACAAACAAAACAAAAAAGTCTCCATGGGGTGAGTAATCGATAGATAAAAAGTCATTTTGGGGGTGAACTACTCCTTTAACCCAGATGTACCCAAAGATGCATTTTAAAGTCAGAATAGGATCACTGACCCATTACTTAATTTGTCCTGCAGTAGGTACATTAACATGCATAGTGAATTGAACGGCAGTCATTAGGAGGGAAAGAGAGAGAGAGAGAGAGAAAGAGAGAGAGAGAGAGAGAGAGAGAGAGAGAAGAGAGAAGAGAGAGAGAGAGAGAGAGAGAGAGAACAGCAAGGAACAAACATGTCTACAGACCTAAAAGAGTGTCCATGCACACAGGCACTGAACAAAGCAGGCCACTCTGTTCTTTAAACCACTTTCAACCTGGCTTCCCTGTTTTGGACAAGTTATCGTAAGGTGAACATTTTCAGAAACTTTCAAAAATGTTCTGAAACAATGAGAAAATAGCAGAGCTACAAGCTCAAAACACATTGCCATGATGTGACACGTTGTGAGCTTATGAATTGGCTAATTTTGCTCTTGATGAACATTTTGGAAAGTATAAAACAGAGCTTGTGTGGTTAATTCCCTTATCATTTACAAATACCGCCTAATTGCCTTTGTGCCTTAGCAGGAACACGGTGCTGCCAAGCTGAACAACACATTACATTAATAGAGTACAGGACCTCGATGATTAGTGCTACAATGGCTGCTATTGTTGGACATTAATTGGGAAATAGAAATGCAGGCACATTTATGTCCAGCTCAGTGGATTTAAAACCCTCTGGAGAGTGAGGGACTGGTCCAGAAGGAGAAGAGTAGGCCCGAACCCACTTACTTTGTCCAAAAGTGCCAAGTCTCACAATGGACAAAAAAACACTACCATTCCCCCTGAATAAATACAATTAGGAAGACGTGTGTGTGTGTGTGTGCGTGCGTGCGTGCGTGCGTGCGTGCGTGTGTTCAACTTAACTGGTACTGTACACTTGTCTTCAAATACAAACGGTAAAATCTGTCAAACTAACGCTGAGGATGCAGGCACACACACACTGTTTTGTTCATCAAGGCTGGTCCATCACACAAACAATCATGTGTGTGCGTGCGTGCGTGCGTGCGTGCGTGCGTGAGTGCGTGTGTACATCAGTGTACTGACACCTCAAGAAAAGCAGTGCAATAAGTGCGAGCAACCACTACTCCATAACTAGATGTTTGTGCAAAACTACTGAAAACTTTTCTGTGTATTAAACAGTGTTTTCCAGAAAATGAGAACAGCGGCTTTGGAATGGAAGGGTGTGTTGTCATGGCAACAATTCATTATGGATCTTGTTAAACATTGTTTACACAGCAATCTAATAATTAATATTCACACATTTAATGGTCCTTGTACCACATATGAGTGTGTGTGCGTGTGTGTGGGTGGGTGTGTGGGTTGGTTTGCGAGCGCACGTGCGTGCGTGCGTGTGTGTGAGTGTGTATGTGTGTGTGTGTGTGTGTGTGTGCAAGCGTAAAACATGATTCCGGATTAGTTTCCCTCGGGTCATCGAGGTTGGCTGCTTTTGCTGTTTGCATTAATTGCTGACGCTCTTATGCTAAAATGTTATACAGCACAGGCATGGACGCTATACACCTCCTTTTCACCACCCAACCTCCATACACATCCTGTAGATGAGTGGTACATAATATATTGGTGGCCTAAGGCGGTTGGGGGCTTCCGCAGTTATTTGTTCCAAGACACGCTGAGGAAAATAGCCAGTCATGTCTTGGTAATGTGTACATTAGCCAAAGGTTCAGAGTGTAATGGAGACAGTTTATTCAACAGCCAGAGCAGACAGACAAACAGACATACAGGCTGGGAGGCGCAGGAGCTCACATGAAGACAAAAGACTAGCACATGTGCCTGGATTTAGGTTGGCTAGATGCACATTCAACACACACACACTCGCACGCATAAGTGCGCGCGTGCACACACACACACACACACACACACACACACACACACACACACACACACACACACACACACACACACACACACACACACACACACACACACACACACACACACACACACCCTGAAACTGTTGGATGCCTCTCGCCTCTCGCCCGCTCTCCTCCTCTTTTATCTTGTTCTGTCTTTCACAGATGCTGCTGCAGCTGCACTCTATCCATCTCTCTCCTCCTCTCTCCACATCCCTCCTCCATTTACTCTGCACTTCCCGTCCCCTCTCTCACGTGACGGCGGCTACGTTGGATAGATGGCAGCACACCTGCAGCAGCACAACTCTCTGCTATCTTACTACCTCTCTCTCTCTCTCTCTCTCTCTTTCACTATTTTCTCAGACACATACGATCACACACTCATCCCCTCGTTCTCAACGCCCATCCTTCCCTCAACCCATTTTATTCAGTGATATGAATGCAAGTGGCCTTTATCTCCATCCATCAATCTTTCACCCCTCCTTTTCACAACTCTCCTCTTCCTCCACCCTTCCCCTATGTCTGTGGTAATGCTATAAAAAAAACATTGATTCTCGTCCCTGTTCATCCATTTAACCTTTTCTGAAAATTACCTTTTTATTGTCACCAGCAGTAACATCCCGGCTGCATATTTCAAAGTATCTTCCGCTGTACTACTTGTACAGTGTATAGCTTACTATGCAGTTATTCAACTTTCTCTGCCTAATAGCAGTTCTTCTGCTATGCACAGTACTGTAGATGTATTCGACTATAGGCGCTGGCACCAACCAATGGTAACTTCAAGGAAGTTACATGACACTTTACGGATCTGTTTTACATTCATATTGTGCATGAAGCCTGTTGTTGTGAATGGTTGAAAAGGACAGTTTACGGGGGAAGTACATAAGCCCTGCGCTTTAGACACGCTCTCCATTAGTTCATAACCAACCTTTCCTGCTCTGAGAAAAGGCTGGGAATGAGGCTAGGGGAAAGTATGGTCAAGGAGACTCTGCCTCACCTCATGGCAACATGATAAAAACACAGAGGATAGCACTCAAAAGCATGGCTTAAAACACTTATTTTTTCGGTGTAAAACAAACAAACATAATATGGAAATAAATAGCTCTAAATAAACATATAACAAAGATAATAAAATCAAACCCATTATCGTAAAACACAATTAAATAGAGCGTATTTCTACTGCAAGTTCATCATCAACTCCACCTACTGTACAAAGCCTCTTATACTCCTTTTTTAAGGACATACATGTTGGAAATATATGCCCCACCCAATTAGCAGTGGACGGGGGCGTCAGCGGCTGTCTCTCTGTATATGTTGTCAGACTACCCAGTGCAGTACACTCAGCCTTATACACTTTAATGACTTATAAGTTTAGCAACACATACAAGGGTTATACAACTACATTATGCATGCATGTTTGTCTGCCTGTACAGCAACTGTACAACATGCCCCAAGTGTACCTACTACCACACTATCTGCAGTTGAGAGATATCCACCTCGTCTACCTCTACCCAAGTACAGTCAAGGGAAAGGAAAGGAAGACCTTTGTAGTCTAGAATAGGGCTGTCACGATTATGACATTTTACATGACGATTAATTGTCACTCAAATAATTGCGATTAACGATTAAAGTGTGTTTTTGTCGTTAACAATTACATTTCTGTTTGGCTGGTAGGCATTGAATTTGCACATGAATGGCAGATATGACGCATAACCTAAATACACAAATAAATTATTGACATATTTGACAACTTTATACTTCAAAGAGAACATTGATAGTGGAAATAGCAGATCTACAGGCTCACAACGTGTCACATCGCAACGTGTTGTGAGCTTGTAGATCTGCTATTTCCACTATTTTTGAAAATGTTAAAAAATATATGAACATTTTTCAAAAATGATTATGGCGATTATGACAAAATAATTGTGATTATGTAAAATAATTGCGATTAGACGATAATGTAATTGTGACAGGCCTAGTCTGGAAATATAGTTTCAGCTCCACCCGCTACGCAGATGGTTATAATGAACGCTTGAGGGGGAGCAATTATGGGGTTAAGTGTCTTGCTCAGGGACATATCGACACATAGCCGGGGCTGGGATGTGAACCGGGTATCTTCCATTTCCCAGGCAGCCTCTACCCATTCAGCAATGGCCACCACAAAGGAAGGGAGTACAACCAATTATATAATGCAGTAGTACTTTTATTACCAATACGTTCTATGTCTAAGCATTCACAATGGGTATATAATTATGCTTGCATGTTTGACTTCCTGCAGGTTAAAGTGCAGCAACCCTTTAACGTGCCCAAGTGTGCCTATTATTACTTTGTTGGCACAAAACGTTTATTCATACTGTAGATGAAACCAACAAAGCATACATAGGAGACATGTAACGTACTTCAGCAACAAGGACAGTGAAACGACAGAAGCTCATGAATATCGTAAACAAACTTTTAAACTAGCCTTTGTAAAAGTGAAATGAATCAACACTAGAGCAACTGCATGGCCTATTTCCTGCCTAAAGCCCTAAAATGTTAACAGAAACTAGGCTATTTTCTGTTGTACTGAATAGGTGAAATAAAGATAGCTTCTAAACTAGCTCCACTCCACTTCTTCAAAAATATGCCCAGAAGCTGGCTTCAAGTGACAGGGAATCAATCTAACAGTAGACAACAGTGACATCGCAACATCAGCACTGGACTAAATAACTGGAGGAATTGACACCAATTACTCAAAAGAACAGTCCAGAACAGGAGAAGAAGCTATGCATATCATGGAAGGACTAGAGTTTCACCTAGAAAAGGGGCAAACTATTCATAAAATAAAAATGGCACCTATGGAGGCTAAAGTGTCACATGGGTGGATGTTCTTTTATTTTTTATCTGTACATTTTTATGCCACTATTTTTGTAACCCATTTTATTTATTTATTTATTCATTCATTTATTTTTCACATGGTGTCAATTATCTAATGCAATCCTGGGCGCTCCCTCTGCCAATCTGGGGAGAGCAACGGACTGACCTCATGCTTCTTTCTATGCATGAGGAGAACATGCCAACTCCACACAAAAACATAGGGACATCATTTACAGCAGGGGGGCTGGGATTGGCCCCTCAACGGTCGATTGACAAGTACTACCTACCTAACCTAGGACGACGGTAGCCTTTTTCTTTACTGGAACTATGTATCTGACCTCTAAGGACCTTCCAGGGAGGGTGCTCTTGTGCGTCTTGCAGCGTCACCCTTTCTTGTTTTTTCTTTTGCTAGTTGTTTTTATCGCACTGACCTTTGGACACTGCACTATTAGGTTGTGTTAGTAGTTTTTGAGTATTTCTGCTTGTGTTTGACATGATGGTGAGATACTTGTTGCACTAACTAGCATTGACTGTTATGGTCACTTTGATTCGGGCACTGTATTATATTGATAGTTGTGCTTTAGGACACTTTATATATTATTCGTTCCCTTTCTTGATGTACCTTGCTCTTACTGTACTCTGTACTCTGTTCTTGTTTTCTTGTATCTTTTTTATACTTCTCTGTAACTTTGTAAATAACCATATACTGCTGTGCTGCCTCTGGGCAACTGATTTTCCCCTTGGGATAATAAAGGTATCTATCTATCTATCTCATACACGTGATACAGGTTTTATCCGGTTTTCTTCGTGTTTTTATTGGATTTCCACAGCTACATTTTGCTAAAAAATAGTAACACAATCAAGAACAACACTTTCCCTTTCCACAAACTGTGGACAGCACCTGTGGGAGGATCCCCTACTTCCTGTGGTAATGCACAGAAAGGCCCTTTTGCCAACCCCACCTAGCGGGAGAAGATCTGTGGAGAAAGAGATGAAAGAGCTCGGGTGGACCTGGGGCCAAGTGCCACATTGGGCAGAAGACAGACAGCATTGGTGTTCGTTGGTGAAGACCTTATGTGCTACCTAGCACAAAGAGGATTAAGTAAGTAACCTAGCGGTAATGCACAGAAAGGCCCCTTTGCCAACGCCACCTAGGGGATTGGCACTGATGACACAGTGGTGAGAACTGAGAACACGCCCCCAGTGCCCACAGCGACCCCAACGGGAATCGAACTCAGGACCTCCTAGCTGTAAGGCAACAGCAATACTGACTGCGTATTACATTTACTAGTTGTCAAAGTCTCTCCATCATTTAGCTGGACCACCTGGAACCCCCTCAAGGATTCCTGGAGGTCCGTGGACCATTGGCGAATGGATGGAGTTGGGCGCTTTCATTCATACGTGGCCATCACCAGCCAATGTTTAGTTTTCATTTGATATATTTTGTACACAATACAGTCACGGCTGGTGTCGCAAAAGAAAGTAGGCTTTACAAGTAATATGATATTTTATTTATTCTAAAAATCACCTCGCGACGGAGATGTCGCTTCAAATGTAGGTCTATCGGATAGGCCCGGATAGGCCCTATCCGTGCGTCCGAGCTGTGCGCTCAATGCAGACCCGTGGCCAGCCTAATCAGCGCTCTCTGCCAGCTCTCTCGAATGCGCCTCTCTCCGCTCGTGCGCACACGATTTTTGCGGGTTTTGGGGTGTTTTTAGTCGGTTTTGAGTCGGTTTGGGTGGCTCATTAACTGTCGGCGGCGCCCCCTTGAGATTGCGCTCTAGGCGGTCGCTTATAGGGCTGCAAGCGAACCTTCGGGGATTCGAACGTTCGTTCGTTACGTTGGCAATCGAGGTTCGAAATTAATGGGTTCAGGTTTTTTTCTTTTTTTTTTTTACACGAAAAATAATTATCAGAATGTGACAGGCCTATTCAGAATATCACAGTAGTAGAGATAGCCAAATACGAAATAAGTTAGGCCTACCGGTAAACACTAACAGTTAATGGTGACCGTTATTAGTAGTTATAAAATGCACCAGAACAGCTTGGAGCGATCAAGGACCGTCCTCCGCTCCAATTCCGCTCCTATTTGGGGCCGCGGACACACGCTTGATGACAGTAGAGTGAGAGCAGCTGAGCTGGGCAGAGAGCTATGGAGCGAAATTAGTGCCAATTTACCTTGTGCGTGTTTTAAAAATATTCACACGCGTGTGCATGTTTTGTGCACCGCAAAATAAATACTCACACGTGTTTTAAAAATAGTCACACGTATTTTAAAAAAAATCACACGTGTGTGCATGTTTTGTGCACCGCAAAATAAAATTCACACATATTTTATTGCAATTCACAGTATTTTACAAATCTCATATTTCTACAAATCTTAAGCTGTGGATCACAAAATAAAAACAAGTTGCAAATCTTTTCTGTGGATCACAAAATAAAAACACAAGTTGCAAATCTTTTTGTGGATTTAAAATACAAGTTGTGAATTACAGATACAGATCTGTGGATCTGAAAGACAGCTCAACAGACTTGTGTGGATTTACAAAACACGGATCAACAGAGCTGTGGAGACACGAATTTTTTTCTGTGGAGACACAAAACTTTTTGCGCTCGTGTGGACCAATGGCTGTGGAGACACAAAACACAGAATTATGGCACTGTTTTCCCGTGTGACATGTGAAGTTCTTTGGCTCGTGTATTGACCAATCAGGTAATGGGGGGCGGAGACTAGGAGGGGCTTTTAGCCCATAGTCCCATCGGTGAAGAGGACACAACACCGGAGCTGCCTGCAGGAGGGATAATGGCCGACGTGGAGGTTTGTTTACAAAAATAGAATGCATTAATGTGGAATTAATGTTGAGAATAAGCTCTTCTAGTACAAACATTCTGGTAGAGTAGAGTATAACTGACCTAATGTCAAAACCCCAGGACTTTTATAAGATCTAATTATTTTATTTTCATGTTGGTGGGGAAAAGTACTCAGCTGTTTTACTCAAGTAAAAGTATATACTGCTATTTAGACATGCTCTGTTACTGTACAAGTAAACATTCGGGATTAAAAATGTACTCAATTAAAAGTACATATCAAGTTGCCAAATGTATAAAAGAAATCATTGAAAAATAGCCGATCTACAAGCTCACAATGCGTCACGGTACCGAAATGTAGTGGGGGTAATCTATTTTTTGCAATCAAAGTAACTAGTATGTTGTAGAAGTACAATGTTTGCCTCATGAGATGTTGGGGAGTAGAAGTAAAGTTACATTAATGTCTCCAAATTGTACTTAAGTACAATACTAAAGTAAATGTACTTAGCTACTTTATACCACTGGTTTTAACTGGTCAGCTGTTGCATAAACGAATACAGTAGTCACGTCTATGATTCAATTTTAGATCCTATTTTTTTAAGCATCTTGATGCAAGCCAAGTTCTGTTCTGAAAACTGATATAGGCTAGAATAGCATAGATGACTGATAATTTGTCTGTTTTTAATTACTTTTAATATTAGCAAACTCATAATATGGGGCACGGACAGGATAAACCTAGCTTCTACCTATTTCAAATGTATAGACCTATATATATATACAACTATAATTAGCTCTTTGATAAGCTATTTGTGTTTACATCATGCAGTCTTATGCAAACGATGAACTGTATTGCAAATTGCATGTTGTTAAGACAGATGTGTTGTGAGGTTAGGTACAGATAAAGATATTAAATTGTTTCAAACTTTTATTGGCTCAGGTTATTTCTATAATTATCTTTTTAATCAATGGCACCCCTTATCACATTATCAAAAGTAAATACTGGTATTTTCCTCTTAAGACAGTATGTCACAAGGAAAACTTGAGAGTAATTATTAGCCTGGCACCCCCTCAAGGACTCCACTTTGAGATGTTATATGAGATACTTAAAGTGTGGTTCCTGTGGAAATAAGCCTCGGCTTTCTAGGATCTCCTTTTAGTTGACCTTGTACCAGTGATTTGTACTGTCATGAAACTGTACTTTTTTCTATTGCAAACTTCTAATAAATTCTTCAATCAATCAATCAATGGGGTAAGCTATTTCTTCCACCAGATTGATAGAAATGTAATGTTTCTATCAATAAAGAAACTTTGGGTTCTTTCAATTAATTTATTTCAAGACTGGCAGTGGTATGGAAATGTTTGGGGAGGAGTCACTATAGATATCAGGTATCAGGTGTCAAAGAGGTATCCTTGCCATCTTGTGGTCAATATAAATAACTACATTTCATCAATACATATCACAACAAATATCTGTTTAACTTCATACTTTAAACCACTTGAAACCCAGCATCCCTATTCTGGGGGGAATATTGACAAAAAATAGCAGATCTACAAGCTCGCAACAAGTGGGCTTGTAGATCTGCTCCTTTTGGTGAAGAGACTTTGATCTGTAGTCTGTGACTGATGCATTCATCAATTCAATGGACAATATTGTTTTATTTTCTTCAAACAGTTTCGCATGGGTCTGAAGGAGACCGCTCATACAAGGAAGAGCAGATGTTGTGGCATAGCTGTTTCCCAAGAGGGTTGCACAGCTCAGGTAATTAAATACAAAATTGTTCCTTCCATTTTGAGAGCTAAATTTGAGGTTTTATTTATGTTTTATTTCACTTTATTTCCTGGCTTGCATGCCATACTAGCCAAACTGTGGCATTGTAGTTGTTTCTGGCTTTTACATTTCAAAAGAAAATACCTTAAAGTGATCCCTGACTAATACGACAAATATGCCTTAATACATTATAATTGTCCTCTATAACTACAATGTAAAATTAAAAACACCTTAATTATTTTATTTCTTCTAGAAATAGCTAATATTTCACTCAACAGGGGAAATGCCCGTCGCAAGTTGATGATGTCATAAATGTCATGTGTGATCTATCCCTATGGAATTTATGGCATGCATGTGCAAATAAAAACAAACTTAATACTTCATATGGTTAATATGAGCATCAACTCAATATTTCAAATGTGTTTTTTGCACATGCATTCCATAAATTCCATAGGGTTAGATCACACATGACATTTATGACATCATCAACTTGCGACAGGCATTTCTCCTGTTGAGTGAAAGATTAGCTATTTCTTGAAGAAATAAAATATTGAAGGTGTTTTTAATTTTACATTGTAGTTATAGAGGACAATTATAATGTATTAAGGCATATTTGTTGTATTAGTCAGGGATCACTTTAACAAAGTTACAGACAAACTTACTGGGAATAAAGAACCCCAAAGATATTTCTGTGTCCTGTGCCACTCCCTATCAGCCAGGCTACATATACTGACCATTCAAGCCTTTATCAGCTATGAAAATAATAATGTACTGTAGATACCAGCAGAAATACTAATTTACACTTTCTCATCCCAGTATCAAGCCAGGAACTGAAGAACCTCATCAAATTCTGGGTAACCTGGGAGATTCCACCAACGGAGCTGAAGGTGGCGTTTATTTCTAGGTCCTTACCTGAAGCATCAACTTGTTTTGAAACCCTACTTCTTCCTTTAAATTACAGAGACATGCAGACCTCCTTTAACTCTGTTGATTATGGGTTAGCCTACGACCAAGACTAATTTTGGTACTGTATGATGGATTGGATGTCTGTCTTGTATATTAGTCCACGGAAAGAAGTGCACTTTATGCAGCTACTGTATGTTTGAGTTTAAGATGTTTACACAGCCACTTTATGGTCTTATTAAGACGTTACATAGCCACTGTATGTTGTGAGTTACAAACAATTACTGTTATGTTTGGAGGAACAATAGTTTTGTCCTGAGAGGCTCTGAAGGATTTCTATTTTTCTCTACATTGTATTCTCAGTTATTGTCCTATACTGTCTTGTATGCTCAATTATACTGGCAGTGAAAAGTGGAAAAAAAATAGTTTTAAGCAAATGTTATTTAACTGAAGTTGGCGCACTGTTTATGCAGCTATTTGTATGTGTTTTTTTAAAGAGATCACACTGATTGTGTTAAAGAAGTACAAATGTTTGGGAGCACTTGCTTTAGAGAATGGCCTTAAGTGCTGTATTTAATTATCTTAACACAAACATTACATTACACAAACCGCTTATAATCAACAACTGTTTTCTGTGAATTTTCAATGTTCCCTGAAACCTTACAAAGACTATATAAAGAATTCTGATTTAACTCCATGGCATACAATTGTTGTCAATACAAAGCTGCAGAAAAAAGACGGAAGAAAAAACTGCAACAATTCTGCTTTCGTCATCCCTGCATTATGCTAGGATGTTTATACTCTCACAGAAAATATGCAAATAGACCAATGGTGCCAATGTTTGAATACTATCAGTCTGCTAACCTTCGACATCAACACCAATAAAGATCACAATATTTTATCTGTAGAAAAAAGGAAAATGTTGCACTTTGTGTTGCCGCATTTACTTTACAATGTCAAATCCACCAGATGTGTTTTCTATTGAATTTAAACAGCTGAAATAGATAGTTATGGCTAAGGAAAATCAAACAATCTACCGGCACTTAAAATAGATTACCCAGACTGTTTAGCTACCAAATGGCTAATGATGCAGTGGTTGGGTACAGTAATATCTCTTTCATTTGATTTGCATTAGGCCTACAATGACGATTTAAAAAAAAGCCGGTGGGCCAGTCAAAATTGCGCCACGGACCGGAAGTGGCCCGCAGGCCGGAGTTTGAGTATCACTGCCCTACGCCTTACTGGACATTGCAAAGATTTTCTCTCCTTTCAGACAGACATGCAAAGCTGCCTTAAAGGAGTAGTTCACCCCCAAAATGACTTTTTTCTATTGATTACTCATGCCATGGACTATTGTGCACTGTGTCTGAAGAGCTTGACAGACTTGACAGAAATCAAATCTGATATGCCCCAAGCTGGTTACAGATTAGTTAGAGGAACCTTAGGGATAAAGGGTACAGTGGGGGGAGGATCATAGCATCTATGCACAGTGTAGATACAGTGGGCATCTTGTCCAGAATGATAAAGCTTGGAAGCATTGTAAGGAGTCAGTGGCTTTGCTAACATCTGTATAGTTCTGTGACACTCATTGTTGTATTCAGTCTTCTGAATATAGAACACCTAGAAACCCCTTTCAGTTTTGTAATAGTGGGAACAGGCTGCATTTCCAAGAGATGCCGGAGGTGGTCTTCATCCACATGTAACCAAGGACGTCCAAGCCAGGTTCTCTGCTCCACAGTGACCACAGGCTCTTGATGGTCTTGTCTTTGTCCAAGCATGTTGATCAGATCAGTTAAGTGGTTTATAATGCCCTCTGGAATATTAATTTGCCTTGATAAGGCACTAATGAAAACCATGTCCTGATGACAGGTAAACTCTAAAAAGAAAATCAAGGTCCATAGGCTCTCTATGAAGAACATGCAAGATGTGTGCCTGTAGCCTTTCTAGGAGTTCTCTGTGTAACAGCACCTACGGAAAAGACAATAAATTGCAGTTTATATGGTAATCTTGTATTCACAGTAATATAGGAAAACATGCTGAGAAATAATGAATAGGCTATGGTTATAAGATAGATATTTCTGGTAAGACAATAGTGTCTGGTATAAGTTAACCACATTTATAATGCACTTATGAGGCATTCTTATATTTGCAGAATATATATGGCTGATCTTCCATACAGCCTATTGCATGTATTCTATAGAATACATTGCTGAATTAAGAATGTTGCAGCTAAAACATAACATGAAGTAAAGCAGCCATTATATAATAAATGTGATTCTAAATATGTTCCAAGGCACTATGGAACTTTGGGATTGCTAGTCCATTACTAGTCCGTACTTGCAACAGTTAAAGGGTCCATGAGCAAGACATTAAAACAATGCCTACAGTATGAAGTCTTTTCCAAGACTGTGCATGTACGTATATATCAATGCACTGGTTATTTTAGTATACCTGTGTCATGGACCATATGGTGCTCCAGGTGTTGGAATCAGGGTCAAATTTCTCTCCAGTATCCAGAACTGTGCCATGTTCGTCCCTGCTGGCCATCATAAACATACAGCCATCTGATTGAAGAAAACATTACAATAAATGAATGCCACTTTATATATTTAGAAAGCATTTTATGTAAATAAATTGATTCATGATTTAATTTTATATAAATCATAGATGGATTCATGATTTACTAATTACATGTCAGGGGTTGACACTAAGGTCTCATGCTCACTTGTTCGGGAATGTAATCGTCATTACAGTTCATTTTAACACTTATTTTTTTGTACTTTCTGGTACTGCGTTTCATTTCTATTGTTTATTCTCTTATCAAATCATGGCTTCATATAGTTTTAACCTGCAGCAATCGCCCCATGGTTCACATGGCCATGCTCATTGGCTGAAGATCAATCCAGGACTGTCTGCTTGTTTCATAGAGTGGACAAATGTAGCGCACCGTCGCACATGGCTTACGTTCCAGCGGAGGAGAGAACAGCCAAACAGTATGTGTGAGTTGAACGGGCAGTCGGGTCAACAACACACGAAAAAAGAAACAGTGCGGTAGCTCATCTCTTTCTCTCCTCCTCTCCAGTCCTTTCTATCCCCTCCTAGAATCAATCAGAGGTTGTGGTCAATGTGACATTTGAGAGTGTGTGGGGTTTCTGATTCTCTATAATAGTGTGGCACTAATTTTGAATATTGCCCACAGGGGCAGTTTCAAGCCTCACTGTATTAATAAAATGTAATTTTGTCCAGTCTGTATGTTAATATAGATATAGCTTACACAATTGGGGTAGTTGTAAAGGTCATGGCTCACCTAGAAAATGGATCTAATCTATTAGCTCAATGTTAAAAATCTCAGCACTTTAGCAGGAAACCTGTGTTAACTGGGTTCTTTAAGTCAACTAAGCCAGGCACATAACCTCCACTTACTGGAGGACAGGTGAAAGTGTGTTTGACTGAGATACACATGCACACTTGGTTAAAACAGCTACTCACTTTTCTCCCCCTGCAATAACAATGCAGTAACCTCGTGTTTTAAACCAGGGAGCCGCTGTCTTTGGTATACCATCCAAGGCAGTTGGCCCATGGTAATCTCAGATCACCTCCCTCATCAAGGGCTCTCCCTCTACCTGATGGTATCAAATGCACCACAATCCATTCCATGGTTAGTCACACAATTGTCAAAGAGATTTAGGTATGCCATTGTCAAAGAAGCCTTGTTGGAGAGCAATGGTAAGGTGTAAAGTATTAACAAACAGCGTTGATTTAGTTGACTAAAATAAAAAAATAAGCTATGAGGACAAAAACTAAGACTAAAATAACTAGTAAGACGCCTCAGTGACATGCGACCTTGCCCTAAAGGGTGAGGTCGCACCAATTCTTGGCCATCTGGCCAGTGATGTACAGTATATCGGACCAGTTACCAATATACTGTATGGAGACCCCTGATACCCATATATGGAGATGCATGTACTGTACTGTATATGGAGATATGCTGTGAGAGCCCAAACATGCTTACTCAGTTATTCGTTTATGACATCTGACATCATACCCTTTTATGCCCATACATGGAGATCCCTGTCTGTAGAACCAGCCACACAGATGGGCCGTCTTGGCCATCTGTCTTGGCCATATATGGATTCTATTAGTGTGGTATGTGGCCGATGTGGCCTCCAATATATGGACAATCCCATAATGAAGCAAACCCATTCTGTTCTGGGGTAAAAAGCTGAGTGTAATAACATTGCAATGCACTTGTTTAAAGTAATTACAAACCATTGAACTGGCTCAGGTAGCCGGCAACACAGCATCTGGTCTCTACATCTCTGCTGTGGCCACACAATGCGATCCAACAACATCTGTAGTAGACAAGTAAAAGTAAAACAGTCAATTAAGCATATACTGCGAGTCACTAGATGAGTTGAGCAGTAGTAAAATAGTTTATTTAATTACCTGAGCTGTGCAACCCTCTTGGGAAACCGGGAAACAGCTGTGCCACAACATCTGGTCTTCCTTGTAGGTGCGGTCTCCATCAGACCCATGCCTAACTGTTTGCACTGGCAAATGATCCGGGCCATGACCTATAAACACATTTATGGTTAATACATTTAAGATAATGTACAGAAGAATTCAGAATCAGAAAGTCATGAGTGACTTATTATCAGTATCAGCTGGCAACATACAAGTTTGTCATAGTTAGTTAGACCCCTGGGAGATGGTTTGCTGAGTTGGAGCACCACACCTACCATCAGCTCCCAGTACTTGCCCCACCCAAGCCGTGCTACTCACACGCCGAGTTGGCGCTGCCCAATATCGAACTCATGACCTTGAGGTCCAAAGGAGAGAGATCTACAGACTGAGCTACCAGTGGACACATGACGTTCATAATAGCAATGATAATGTGACAGAAGTAGAAATAGTATGAATACCAGTAGCTATAGCAATGTTGTTTTTAACAGTCATTTCACAATTCACCTTATTCCTGGCCATGAAAGGGGATTAGGAGTTGGGGAGGCTCATTTTTAATAAAGTTCACCTTTCACTCTGTACTTGGTCTGCTCTTTTCCCCCCTCTACAAAACCTCTTTGCTGAAAATAGCTGATCTAAGATCTGCTATTTTTTTTTCAGGGTTCAAGTGGTTAATTTAAAAAGGAGAAAAAAGGTTTCTATCACACCAATATTTGAAGGACCCCTGTAGTAACTCTGAGGACCCACTGTTGAAGAGCCTTGATGTAGCGACACATTTTACAGTTGCTAAAGATGTTTACCTGGCCAGGTGAAATAAAGCAGTTGTCCTGAGAAGGCTGGAATAAAGTATGTTGAGATTGGTGGATGTAGGAACACATTGCTCTGGGTTAGTGCCCTCTGGGGTGCAGCGGCAGCAGGGGCCAGTGCTCTGTGGGAGGGTGTAGAGGTCCCTGCAGTAGTTGCAGGTGGTCCCTGGGCATCATTCTGTTCCAGTGGTGCCAATAATGGTATACAGTCCCATTAGGGTCTTTGATTTTCTGAAAAGCAATTTTAACAGTAGGCTAAATGATAGGTTTCATAGTCTAGTGTTCAGCGCAACAGACACTGTACAATTTAGGCATTTAGCAGGTCTACACTATTCAGTGCAACAGTAAGCAAGGTAAAGACGTACTGCACTACACATGCAGAGACAGCCTCAGTAATCTAAGATTTTACTGTAGGTAAACCTAGCGTCATGGAAGAAAATAAAACAATATTGTCCATTGAATTGATGAATGCATGAGTCACAGACTACAGATCAAAATCTCTTCACCACAAGGAGCAGATCTACAAGCCCACTTGTTGCAAGCTTGTAGATCTGCTATTTTTGGTCAATATTCCCCCCAGAATAGGGATGCTGGGTTTCAAGTGGTTTAAAGTATGAAGTTAAACAGATATTCTCTCAAGTTTTCCTTGTGACATACTGTCTTAAGTGGAAAATACTGGTATTTACTTTTGATAATGTGATAAGGGGTGCCGTTGATTAAAAAGATAATTATAGAAGTAACCTGAGCCAATAAAAGTTTGAAAAAATGTAATATCTTTATCTGTACCTAACCTCACAACACAAGAACATATCTGTCTAAACAACATGCAATTGAATTTACAATACAGTTTATCCTTTGCATAAGACTGCATGATGTAAATAGCTTATCAAAGAGCTAATTATGAGTGCTAGATCAGATCAGTAATCTATGTTATTCTAGCCTATATCAGTTTTCAGAACAGAACCTGGCTTGCATCAACATGCTTAAAAAATAGGATCTAAAATTGAATCATAGACGTGACTACTGTATTCGTTTATGCAACAGCTGACCAGTTAAAACCAGTGGTATAAAGTAGCTAAGTACATTTACTTTAGTATTGTACTTAAGTACAATTTGGAGACATTAATTGTACTTTAATGAGTGTTTAAGTAACTTTACTTCTACTCCACAACATCTCAGGAGGCAAACATTGTATTTCTACAACATACAGTTACTTTGATTGCATACATTTCGGTACCGTGACGCATTGTGTGCTTGTAGATCGGCTATTTTTAAATGTTTTTTTTTTTTATATGTACTTTTAATTGAGTACATTTTTAATCCCGAACTTTTACCTGTAGTAACAGAGCATGTCTAAATAGCAGTATTAATACTTTTACTTGAGTAAAACAGCTGAGTACTTTTCCCCACCAACATGAAAATAAAATAATTAGATCTTATAAAAGTCCTGGGGTTTTGACATTAGGTCAGTTATACTCTACTCTACCAGAATGTTTGTACTAGAAGAGCTTATTCTCAACATTAATTCCACATTAATGCATTCTATTTTTGTAAACAAACCTCCACGTCGGCCATTATCCCTCCTGCAGGCAGCTCCGGTGTTGTGTCCTCTTCACCGATGGGACTATGGGCTAAAAGCCCCTCCTAGTCTCCGCCCCCCATTACCTGATTGGTCAATACACAAGCCTATGAAACAGTGCCATAATTCTGTGTTTTGGAGATCCACAGCTATTGGTCCACACAAAAGCAAAAAAGTTTTGTGTCTCCACAGCTCTGTTGATCCGTGTTTTGTAAATCCACACAAGTCTGTTGAGCTGTCTTTCAGATCCACAGGTCTGTATCTGTAATTCACAACTTGTATTTTAAATCCACAAAAAGATTTGCAACTTGTGTTTTTATTTTGTGATCCACAGAAAAGATTTGCAACTTGTTTTAATTTTGTGATCCACAGCTTAAGATTTGTAGAAATGTGAGATTTGTAAAATACTGTGAATTGCAATAAAATATGTGTGAATTTTATTTTGCGGTGCACAAAACATGCACACACGTGTGATTTTTTTTTTAAATACGTGTGAATATTTTTAAAACACGTGTGAGTATTTATTTTGCGGTGCACAAAACATGCACACGCGTGTGAATATTTTTAAAACACGCACAAGGTAAATTGGCACTAATTTCGCTCCATAGAGAGCCAGAGACAGACGTGTGTGTGCTCTGAACAGCGAACACCCATCCATGCACCCAAAGATTAAACAGCCTTTCTCCTAAGCATGAGCAAAGATGGATTTCATTGCAACCCCCTAAAGGATTATATAATGCGATTTCTGGGGTTGTTACATCGAGACCAGTTCAGCCCGAACGCGACGCGCTCCGACGCAGTCACCAAGTCTAATCATCATCCGTGCAACTCCGCTAAACATTGAGCCTGTTCGTCAACAAACTGCGCAACATTTTCTCTGATTGGGTTGGATTTTCCAAGTGTTAGCCTAGGTGTTAATGCGGCCACGCATCCACACGTTTTCAATGGATAAAACAGCGCATTTAAAACATTTCCTACACTGTTTTAGCTGGTTAAAGGTACGGTACGTTCGATGGTTCGAAGGTTCGAAGGTTCGAAGGTTCGGTTTTTATTCAATTGAACGAACCATCTAAGGTTTGATGGTCCGTTCGGAAAATCCCCCCGAAGTTCGAATCCCTAAAACAGGGCTAGATTACAGCCCTAGTCGCTTATACCGCTTATACCTAGCCACGGCATTGGCTCAATGATTCAATTTTGACCACGACCACTCTTGGCATCATGATCCATATCTCACTCAATTCTCAACCGATTTTTAAAAATTAAAAAATCCACAGATTACTTGGGATCCGTACTTTATTTTCCGTCACCAGTCGTGGCTGTATTGTGTACAAAAGATATAAGCGAAAACGAAACATCGGCCTGATGGCCACCAGCATGCATGGATAAGAAATCCCTGAAGTCACGTATTAGCTTGATCTTGTTTGATAGGGAGACAATACAGATCGGATTGACTGAGATGTGGCCGAATCAATCTGCTGTGTCCTCATACAGGGAGGAGTGATGAAGCGCGCGGTGCGGTGCGCCCTGTCTTGTGGACAAATAAACATTTATTTTTGCACTTAAAAGCAGGTCTGCCCTAATTTTTTTTAAGCCAAGGTTCTTGATAGCATGTCACCGCATATGAACACTCCTCCATGTGTTAAATATGCTGGCGACTTTTAAACCATAAGTATTTGCATTCAGTGCCCTTTCATAATACCAATTGCGCATACGATGGTGCCGTTATCACTTTATTAAGGAATAAAAACTCTGTCAAAATAGGGCCCAAAGAGTCTCCTTTGTGTCTGCATGAACCCCTGTCGGTTGCGTTGTGTTGTCTTGATGTGCTTTTTTTTATGATTCAACAGAAGTAGGATGTCAACAAAAAAGTTAAATACTGAGAGTTTTTAGGGTGTCTTGACTTGCTTGTTATGTATATGTGTGTCTCAACACAGTAAATACAAGACTAAAACTCCTTGTAGATCTTTACACATGGAGGAACAAAACCAAACCTAAATGTTATTCGGACTGTGATTCGAGGCGACTCTCCAGGATGCACTAGCCCACTCCAGAGGTACGGTTTATGGTGATAATCGTGTTGCATTCCTCCTATTTCCTCTGCCGTTTCAAGCCGCACCAATAATCAGAATGCTGTATTTCCCCTCCACGCTGTGTCTCTCTCTGTTATCGTCCCACATGCGCTATGTAATGGGAAGGGAAAGGTTGCCTTGCCAACTGCAGCGGCAGCGCTTGGCCTTCAGAGGGAGGGACGAAGTGTGTGTGTGTGTGTGTGTGTGTGTGTGTGTGTGTGTGTGTGCGTGTGTGCGTGTTTGTGAGAAAGAGAGAGAGAGAGGTGGAGCGAAGCGGAAAGATAAACACCTCATATTGCAATCCCTATTTCCCATCTCTGTCTGCTGATTTCCTTGAGTCACAGTCTGAAAACAACACACATCACCAGCTTCAGCTTTCCTTAAGCTCCTCAACCTTTCATTCTACCGTCTTCCACAATTACTGTTCTCTCCCCTCGCTCACTTTCTCTCTGTTCAGTGTCTTTCCTCTTCCTCTCCCTGTCTCTCCCCCTCTCTGTCTCTCCCTCTCTCTCCCTCTCTCTGTGTGAGATGTGTCTAAAGCCTAATTCATATCCCTGGGATTCTGTTGACTCAGCGCTCCATCTCTTTGTCCTCTACACTCAGCTGTCCATTAAGAAACCCTGCATTGCCTTCCATGAACCCACATCTACATTTACTCACCCCAGGGCACCTGCTGCACCCCTGTCCAACCCAGTGTCATGGTAAAGTGTGTAAAACGCCTGTTGGCACAGTTGGACTTAATGTCAGTCCGTGTCGTGTTTAGCCCTGATTAAAAGTGAAACATACACATTTCAAGGCATCAGCCTATGGCAATTCTTTTGGAATTTTCTTTTTTGCTTATGTGTGTACATTTCACTGCATGGCCAAACGTGACATTGACATCATTAAAGGGGATGACCTCCCATTTTCAGTAATCAACTATATATTTTATATATGTTAATATTGATGAGTGAACATTAGCCCAAGTGCCCCCCCTCCTTTGGAAAGGGGAACGGAGTTGTGACGATTTGGGGGTCACGTGACCAGTGACATAGGCTCTCTGGTAAATGCAGCCTGCATTCCTTACATTCCAGTGGGACAGTTCCAACTCGGCAGAAACAGCGCGACTTCAATTGAAATACAGAGCATTTTCAGCCATGTCAGTTGTATTGTGTACAAGGGCTGTGTCTTGTGAGCTAGAATATGTATCCATATGCCATCCAAAACGAGCAGGATCTACTCCTTCTGCTATTATTACTTTGTTTACACACGGACTAGGGAAGTAGGGCGGAAATACATGCCCATATTTGGCGGAACGTGATAACGTCTTTCAACGAGCGACGGACGGCCGCATCGGCACTTTCGGAGCTCAGTTGGAGGAAACGAGACGGACAGAGAGAGAAACAAGCACAGACAAATTGAGAGAGAAACCCACTTTCTCCAAAAAAAAGTCACAGTCTGTCCGTCTCACTCTCGTGTTGTTTTGTTTTTATTTCCCTCCTTGTGAGCTCCGAGCGAGTAGCGCGCCGCGCTGCCCGTCGCTTGTTGAAAGACGTCATCAAGTTCCACCAAATATGGGCATGTATTTCCGCCCTACTTCTCTAGTTCCGTGTAAACAAAGTAATAATAGCAGAAGGAGTAGATCCTGCTCGTTTTGGATGGCATATGGATACATATTCTAGCTCACAAGACACAGCCCTTGTACACAATACAACTGACATGGCTGAAAATGCTCTGTATTTCAATTGAAGTCGTGCTGTTTCTGCCGAGTTGGAACTGTCCCACTGGAATGTAAGAAATGCAGGCTGCATTTACCAGAGAGCCTACGTCACTGGTCACGTGACCCCCAAATCGTCACAACTCCGTTCCCCTTTCCAAAGGAGGGGGGGGGGCACTTGGGCTAATGTTCACTCATCAATATTAACATATATAAAATATATAGTTGATTACTGAAAATGGGAGGTCATCCCCTTTAAGCTAAAGTGGACCAATGAGCATTTTACCCATTTCGGTATGATACCCGGCCTAATGAGCCCATTTGTTTACATTTGTAGTGTCAGACAGATCTGTAGGTGCCAGAGCCCATAAGCCCAATTTCATTCTGTCTTTCTGTTTCATAAAAAATCACACCCGTGTGAACTGAGCGGTGGTTTACCCACCTCATAGATCATGTGTACCGATTTTTGTGACATTTGAAGAAAATATGTAGGAAAAGGAGCAAAAAGTGTGTTTTGGAGAAAATTCAAGATGGCGGAAAATCTATCCTGGCGCAAATGGGCGTGGCCTATGTGGGGAGATGCGTCTTGACCCAAGGAATCCAGGGAAAAAAGAATTTTAATTTTCCGATCTACGGTTCAAGAGTTACGGGGCAAAACGTAAAGTGGGCCGTTATAGCGCCACCATGAGGCCGAGTGATGTAATTATTTTTCGATTCATTCTTAAAATCATTATGAATCTCCTCTCCGAGGTTTGAAACTGTAGCTCCTATGGTTTACGAGAGAAAAATACTTGAAAGTGATTTCTTGCATTGTCCCATTATAAGTCAATGGGGACAATTAAGCGTTAACGAAAGGTAATAGAACACCATTCCCGGCCGAGCCGCACATTTTGATGTATATATTGCGCGAGTGGCGTAAATGGTGCGGCACTAGTTACGCGGCGAAGTTTAGGCTACAGACACGGACGGAGACCCACACACACGGCCACGTATAGGAGCGTTGTGACCACCGCTCAAATAACATTTATTGATTTAACCATAGGCCTATAATAGAATGTAGCATAGCAGAATGCTTGATATTACTGGTATTCTTGCTTAAAACATTTTTTATGAACGATTCTGTCAAAAAATAGGAGGGGGGCACGTAGAAATAGATTGCTCTCTCAGTCTCTGTCTCTGTCGGTCTCTTGTCGACCGTGCTACTTCCCTCGTTTCAATTCTGTCTGTGCATAGAATTGCTACAGAGGGAGAAAGCACTGCGGTGCTCTCTGGTCATTCAGAAATTGAACGGTGGTCAGTGCGTTGCTGTTAGAAAATTCAGAGCAAACAGCAACAATTAACTGATTTCAAGGCACTCTACAGTATATGACGTCAAATCAGAGCACTGTAAATCGAATTCCGAATGCACTCTCTATTTACTCTGTTGAACTCTTTACTCTGTACTTTTTTCCGTTGCGGGTCATGGGAAGGGACGCGAAAGTTGAATTATTATTTAATCTAAAAAAGTGTTATAATGTACATTTGAGGAGATGTAGCAGCTATAGAGGAAATGGAGAGCATGAGGCATTGAGAAAGTTTTGGTATTACAGTGTCAGTAATTAAACACAGCTCTCAGAGGTCAATTAATACTAAGGTTTTTTCTTGTCTTTCTTTTCTTTCTCACAAGTTACTGCCAGGCACTTTCCAATTCCCCTTGTACTGTAGTCCCTTATCGCTGCTGACCCTATACTGATTGGTTCGTTAGGGAGGGAGTTTACCTCCGATACACTCTGATGCCAGTTTACTTATTATTTTTACCAAACAGTCGGGGGTCTCACTGGAAGGACATAACGAGGCACATGCTGTTCTTTTCAGTTCAACTCCCCACTTAACAGGTGCCCAGTCCAACCTGTTGGGAGTCATAGTGCAGTGACAGAGATGGCCCACCCTCGCATAAACAAGGCCAATTGTGTTCATTGGAGCATCCGGCCAAGCTGGAGGCAACGTGGAGGATTCAAACCCCTATAGTCTCTGTGACGGTGCCGGTGGGCAGGAACTTTACCGCTGCACCACCCAATTACCAGACACTGACGATTTTACTGTGTAGTGTGTACTATACTGTAGTTAGCTCTGTCCTGCTGAAACCCCTCAAAAGAACCCTTCTCTCTCTCTCTCTCTCTCTCTCTCTCTCTCTCTCTCTCTCTCTCTCTCTCTCTCTCTCTCTCTCTCTCTCTCTCTCTCTCTCTCTCTCTCTCTCATGATCCTCTTCTAACGCATTTTTTGGCGCTCTATTGTCCCAGCCCATTAGGCAGACACAAATCCATTTGGAGAAAGAGCCTTAGAGTATCCTCATTCTCTCTCTCTCTCTCTCCTCTCTCTCTCTCTCTCTCTGTTTCTCTCTCTCTCTCTCTCTCTCTCTCTCTCTCTCTCTCTCTCTCCATGGGCAGCCAGGAGACCCAAGACTCTGGCTTGTGGCCTGGGAAATCCATTTAAACCGCTGCCACAAAACACATGCACTTTCCCATCGTCCACCACACTCTGGGCATGTGCGCTTAATTAATGATGCCTCCCTAAATCTACATACACACCTGCACACACACACACAAACACAAAAACGCGCGCACGCACGCACGCACGCACGCACATCCCTATCCCTCCACCCAGGCCCCCCACTATGCCCCCAATGCCTGCCCCCAATAAAACACATCCATAAATTTCTACATGTAGTAGTGAGGCGATACGGCAGGTGGAGAGCTGCTGTGTGTGTCTTAAATGATTTATGTGTTTTTAAGATATATGGTTGCAGAGGTCACTGACACGTGTGTGTGGCCGCAGTGAACAGGGGCACAGGGAATGGAGATTAAACCAGGGTGGAAGGGGAGGGGAGGGGAGTGTGCGTGTGTGCGTGTATGTGTGGTGTGTGTGTGTGTGCGTGTGACTTTGCGTGCACATGCACACGCACACATCTGCATGAACATGTGTGTCTAAATGGGATTGGACATCTCTCTCTCCCAGGTGTGTGTTACACAGCAACATTT
This sequence comes from Nannobrachium achirus, assembly GCF_963921795.1. Taxonomy (NCBI): domain Eukaryota; kingdom Metazoa; phylum Chordata; class Actinopteri; order Myctophiformes; family Myctophidae; genus Nannobrachium; species Nannobrachium achirus. Next base: position 34,574,499 of record NC_137813.1, on the reverse strand, counting down.
TACTGTGTAATGACAGGGAGCAGAAATGTCTCTGTTGCTACAGCGAGCTGTTGACACAGAAGGTCAAAGGAAGAGAAGAACCAAAAGAAGAAGAAGAAGAAGAGGAAGAAGGTCACCGTACAGTACATACAATACCACAATACTGACATAGGGTTTCTTTGACAGTGGCCTCAGTTTAACACTGCCACTTCCACAAGCCCCCATTCAATCCTTTTCAAAGAGTCCTTCTAATACAGCTGACTTTCAAATGGAAAGTTCATCATCCAGCAAAAAGAAAAATCAAGAATGTGAGAAAACAAAATGGGGACCAGGGCCAAAGTATAGTGGAAGCACTGGGATGAGAAAGTTATAGGGTCCAATCCCAAATGGGTTGTGATTCAGTGTAGAACGAGCAGATTGCTTTATCCCATTAGACGAGGCTTGAAGTGAATAGGCGTAGAGACCTAGCTCTCTCTTCTGCTTGCTATCTCACACTGATCCCATCTCTGGCATCACCACTGTTGGCATTAAATCCCTTTGCACACAGGCGCGTTTAACCGCACGGATAAAACGGACAATTTCATTTTTTTAAAAGAAAACAATGATTCTCTATGACCTCATGCACACCGGCTCCGAATTAGCCGTGCGACGAGTGGCTGCCGCCGAAAAAATAAATAAAAAAATTAACAATTTTTTTTTCAAAAAACATTTTTGGACCTCCAAAAATGTAGTAGGCATGATCGCAATCGCAAAATGTAGCTATTGAAAAAGAATGCCGCGCAAATGCCACGCTGCAAGCTTGTAGATCTGCTATTATTTAAAAGTCGTGAAAATGTGTGCAAATCTTTGAATATATTTACTTTTTAAGCGAACATTTTTAACTCAAATTTTGCTTCTGGGGGGTCCCTGGAACTAAATATTTTGAGATGGGGGTCCGTGGCCAAATACATATAATTTTGGGGGTCCTTCACATGAAAAGGTTTGAGCACCACTGACAGAAATATAAGTTTTTCAAAAAACCTTAGAAGGATTTGAAATATTTAAAGACTTCACAAATTTTCACGATTTTTCAAAAAATATCAGATCTACAAGCTCACAGCGTGGCACTCAGTGCCGTGCTGTGAGCTTGTATATCTGCTATTTTTCAATAGTTAAAGCACAAAATAATGCGTAATAATGCGTTCCCAGTCTAAATGGGTTAAACTCCCTCTCCCTATGAAGAACATTCATGGGGGGCCCACAGTGAATCCTTGTACCCAGGGCCCAGAATTTGGTGTGACACCCCTGAACACTCTGCAATACAATACACTCTCTCTCTCCCCTCTCTCTGCAGGAGGGCATTTACCATTCCTTCTGCTGTCAATCATCATTATCTGGTCCAGCCTCTACTAATCACGTTCCTCTGCTGGCAGATAAAAGCTGTGTGTCTGCGGCCGGTCAGCCTCTCTCTTTAGATCGCCTGCTGCTTGTGTGCTTGCACTTGTGTATTGCTAAACCCAGAAATAGTAGCTAACAATTGGCCAGCCCAGGTGTAAATCGCAAGGTCGGATTTTAAGTCTTCTTTTATATATTTGTTTTATCTTGTTTTTAGTTAGTGTGACCTTACTACTTATACTGTACTGTATCTCTCTACTCTTACCCGTATCCGTGTTTCATCCTTACACCTCCTTGTCATGCAGCTATGACTCTGACTTTCCCTCAGGATCAATAAAGTTATTTATCCTACGTGTAACTGTGAGGTTAACAGTGTGTACTGTATAGGCCTGGCACTGGGACAGGTAAGACAGAGGCATGCAGTACATAGCTGTGAGAATTAGCCCCAGGAGAAGTTTCTGCTTTACTCAGCTGATGACTGCTCAGATGGCATGCCATGACAATCACTTAGGGTTTACGGTTGGTGTTAATTGTCTTGCTCAGGAACATTTCAACACATATACTGGGCGCCGGGTCAGGGGGTAAATCTTTGATGACTTTCTGGCAGCCTGCCTCTCTTCCCACTAAGCAACGGCTGCCATAAACACATGAGGTAAGGGGTGGTTTCCACTAGTGTATTTCTGATGGAATAGGCAGGAAGGCAGGCTTTTGTTTGGACTCATTAGTTTCTTGCTGTTTTTTTTTAACACCCATGTCCCTGTGGCCTGTTTCTTTGTCTTTAATTATATTGTAAACGGTTATTACTTTTTTTTTTTAACTTATTTTTTTTGAACAGGAGGCCGATGCCTCCTGGTCATATTTCTTTACACCTCAATACCTCAATACGCGCAATACCCTTTTCACACCATAATTGTATTAAAATATGTTACATAATACATGCTGTACTACCTTTATACCCTCTTAAGAGTAGTAAAAACTGGCATGAATAGATCCTGTTCTTATTGTCTTTGAATAAATGTATTAATTTGATTCCCACAATTCACAGCATGCTGGACATACTGTAGCACTACTGCTCCGATACTCCACTGAGAGAAAGTGATATAAAAATACAGTCATCAAGAGGTGATGGGTTGTAATGAGACTTTTTGTTCTATCTGTCTGTCATTCAATGTTATATGAGATACAGTATATAAAGGTTTCCTGTGTAAAAAAGCTGAAGAGCTTAATAGCCTTGGATCCCCTTTTAGTGAACTGTACCTTCATGAAACTGTACCTTCCCTATGCAAACTACAAATAAAGTCTTCAATCAATCAATCAAACAAACAAACAATTCAATGTTATGTACAACATTTGGGTAAGAATAGGCAGCACGCTGGTTCCTGCAATAACCGAGAAAGTAGAAGCAGCATGAGGGACTTCTTTGATTGCTGTCACAGTAATATAAATTTGCCACAACTCTAGGCATGCGATAAGTATTGCTCTCACATCACGCTCTGGCTTCACTGTGATGTCGCACAAACAGAATCCCTTTTATGCCCATATATGGAGTTCCTTGATGTCATCGATATTAGTGATGCCCTGTTAGAGAGATCCCTGTGATGCCAGGGGGAACAAATCCCTTTTATGCCCATATATGAAGATATGGAGATCCCTGTGATGCCATGGAGATATGGAGATCTCTGTGATGCCAGGGGAACAAATCCCTTTTATGCCCATATATGGAGATCCCTGATGTCCACATCCCTGATGTCCACATCACTGTGGCGCGACCTAGGTCGCTTGTCGCCCTGAGGCGTCTTACTAGTACTTCTCACTCTCTCTCTAGGACAGCATTTAAAATGTAGTCAAATATTGCGCTTGGTCAGATGGACTACACAAATTTCCCAAAGGAAGAGCCACTTACATTATTGTTGGATGATCAAGTCAGGAAATCTGGATATATAAATGTGTATAGATAGATTGATAGATTGCCTACCTTGGCGGCCATGATCATGGACGACCCCCCGCGAACGCCCAGGATGGGGATGTGTGTCTGTGCCGAGATGAAATCCAGGATCTGGGCGATGGCCTCCTGCTCCGTGTCGTCACCAAACACGACACCCTGCAGCCAGTGGTCCGTCATCAGGTCACAGATGCTCTTGATGATGCTCTTCGGGTCCGTCTCGTTCATGGTCAGCAACTCCACGTTGGGCGCCATGTGCAGAAAGTCCATGTCCTTCTCACGTGCGCCAGCCAGCGCCATCTCGCTAGAGTTGCCCACCAGGACCACGGCAATGCTGAGGCCCCGCAGCATGTTGGGCAGCAGGGCCAGGTGGTGGGGTGGGGGCTGGGGGATGGGGACGTAGTGGCCGATTCCGCCGCCGACGCCTCCTCCCCCACCTCCCCCGCCCTTGTCTCTCCGTGAATGGCAGGCGGGGGGCAGGTGGATCAGGAAGAACAGCAGGAGGAGGAGGGAGAGGCTGACCGAGGAGACGCGGGTGGGCCGGCGGATAGACAGAGGTGGAGGGGGGTGGTGATCCAAGGGCTGCACCACGCTCTCTTGCTCCTGGGGGGCTGAAGAGTTGGAGAAGGCCCTGGGGTGGCTGTGAGGATGGGAGGGGCTGCAGCAGCTGCAGCGAGGCATGGTGGAGGTGAGGGAGAGCAGTACCTGGATGGGGAGAGAGAGAGACACAAACTGAAACTTACTCTGCGTTACAGATGACTATTAGCAACTTTGAGGGAAAATTCACAAAGAATACCAGGCCTGGAATTTCCATTGTTTGAGGGCACAAGGCCAAATGCCAGGGCAGGTGGGCCATCAAATAAGTCCATTGAAACAATTAATTGAATCTAAGGGTTAAGGATAATTTTAAATGTAATATGTAGAGTATCTGCTGTGAAATAAATAAGTAATGGTATTTACAATCTGATCCATGGCCAGCCCTACGCCAATCAAAGATTCTGGATTGGTTTAAAAACAGACTCAACAAAAGACACTGGGGTCTACACATTGACAGGACAGAGACAGAGTAGAAAGAGGTACAGTCAGCTGGGGGCATAAGGCCACTTTGGCCTCAGGGCATGACATTTTTTGGAGGGGCACAAGGCCAAACAAGGGCAATGATTCATGGCCTCCCTGAAATTCCTGCCCTGGTGGCCACTGTCTGCCCCGTCCTAAGGTCCAATGCACACACAAATCTAATGTGCTAATGACATGCCAGCACAAAGAACACCCATAAGGTTTTGCAGCTGCAGTTTGCCCTTGTTTAGCGTGTCATTACAATTATCCATATATGGTCAATTATAAATGGTGGCTTTGCACTGCACTATTTATTCATGTGCTCATGCATCTTTGACCATCACAGAGGAGTTTGTGGAGGTGGAGCCACTGAGGAGAGGTGGTGACAAGGTGTCACGTACTATAGGCCTAGCAAAAGCCTGAAATGGACAATAACAGTGTAGTAAGTGGAAATTGGACTATTGGTACTAGTTCTGCTTACATTTTCTGCCAACCTGAGAGATCTACTAGGCCTACATAAGGGGCAGTGTCCACCAATACGTTTCTTTTCCTGAGCAAAGAGTACTGTACGTTTTTAATGGTTCAAAATGGAGGCACCAGCGTGGCGAGGCACTGTGCGTTTATTTTGTACTCGGGTGTTTGGATGATCATCCGTTCATGCTGTGTATCTGTCGCACATACACAGATATGTCCATACTATGGACATATGGGTTGAGCGGCTGCAAAAGCCGCACAATCCTTTTGTGAATTTGCCCCTCTGAGTACATTGATTAACAAAGTACAGCAACACACAAATACACAATTTATTTGTGTTATGTTTACTGTTACTTTTAACCCATTCTTCTCCACATTGTATTTATAAGCTTTGGCGATACTGCTCAATTAACATTCATGTTGATGAAGCTCATCGAATGGAACTGAGATAGATAGAAGTTGGGGGAGAGATAAAGAAGGAAAGAACGGAGGGAAGGAAAGACAAACAAGGGAGGAGGGAGAGGACAAAGCAAGTGAGAGGGAAGGCGGGGAGCTACAGTATAGAGTCGATAAAGCAGGAGGAAAATGAGGTAGAGAGAATAAAAGAAGGACTGAGAAGGAGGGATATGGGGGAGCGAGAGAGAGAGAGAGAGAGAGAGAGAGAGAGAGAGAGAGAGAGAGAGAGAGAGAGAGAGAGAGATTAACATAGCCCTATGCAACATTGATTGACCTAAGTGAATTGCTAGGAGGCTACATGTATAACATGAATGAGTGCATATCAGTGTCAGCCTATAGAGATGGGGAAATGAAGAGGGAGAGAGAAAGAGAGAGAGAGAGAGAGAGAGAGAGAGAGAGAGAGAGAGCGAGAGAGAGCGTATGAAGAGAGATGGGAAGCGGGGTTGCAGTTGACACACATGAATAGTGCATAAAAAGCCACACATGAATACAGGGCATGATGGCAACACACACATACTGTACTATAAACTCATAGATCAATAATTCATGTGGAATGTTCAGAAGCAGCATAATGGTCTTTATTATGGAGGATATAAACTCTCCCACTGGGTGGCTGGGCTACTGAGAGAGAGAGAGAGAGAGAGAGAGAGAGAGAGAGAGAGAGAGAGAGAGAGAGAGAGAGAGAGAGAGAGAGAGAGAGAGATTGAGATTGAAGATGTGAGAGTACGCATGGGAATGAGGGTAGGAAGGAAGGAAGGAAGGAAGGAAGGAAGGAAGGAAGGAAGGAGGGAAGGAAGGAAGGAAGGAAGGAAGGAAGGTAGGTAGTAGGTTAGAGAAGTAGGGAAGTGCAACAGATGTAAAGGTGAAGTAGAGGGGGGAAGAGGAAAGGGGGAAGAGGGCAGTGAATAGAACAGAATGTAAAACAGAGACAGGAGGGAGAGGGCTGGACAGACAGAGGAACTCTGATGGACAATGCGTCTCTAGCGAGATGAGTGACATTCCAACCCGGAGTTCACACGCACGCACGCACACACACACGCACACACACACACACGCACACACACACAGAACTGACAGAGTCTGAAATTGATTAGTTGATTGACATCTGACAAGCTCGCGCTACATCTGATACCCATCTCTCCTCTTCCCTTCTTCTCTGCCTAGTTTAGCCCCTCACACTCGTCTGTTTTCCACCTCTCCCTCCATCCAGTCGTAACCCCCAACAATCCCCCGTCCCCCTCCTACGCTCCACTTGACAAAATCTCTGTCCCCCTTTCTCCTCTTCTTCCTCTATGTGCTTATTTATAGAGCTTTTCATTAACCGGGACATACAGAGGCACAGCAGAGCCGATGGAGACAGACGGACAGATAAAAAACATACATGGAGGGACAGAAAGAGACATAGATGGAGGGACAGAAAAACATAGACATACACATCCATGTCTGTCCAGGCTCATATAATGTATGTAATGCAGAATTTGAAGGCATTTAATCAAACGGGTGATTTAGTTTGCTTGTGTTTGATATGGGTTTTCCATAATTAGAATACTAACTTTTGAGTAATGGCTATTAATAATGTGTTTTGTGACCCTTGACCACCATATTATTATCAGTTCATCATTGTCCAAGAGGACATTTGTCCCATTGCATTCATGTGAACGGAAGGGATGTACAGTTGTGCGGACATGCAGACATACTTATGGACGGACGTATAGATGGGCATATGGACGGACAACCCGAAACATCAGGTCTCATTCACCAATGGTTCTCCCACAATGTTATTGGCCAACATAGTACCCCCATAAGGGCGATTTGAAACATTTTGGTTGGAAGTTCTTCCTTGGCCTACTCGGACTGTGCAAATAACTAAAAATGGCAGGAAATGGGAATGGCCTGTATTGGGAGTTGCGATTCACTGTACATCCTACGGTTCAAGAGTTATAAGCCAAAGCATGAAGCAACCTGTTATAGCAACACCATCAGGACAATTTCAAAACATTTGGGGCAGAGGATCTTCTTTGGCCTACTGGGATTGCGTGTGCAAAGTTTCACAGCGATCAGTCCAGAGATTAGCTGTTCACAGACGGACAGACAGACAGACAGACAGACACATGCACGCATGCACGCATGCACGGACGCACGCACGCACGCACGCACGCACGCACGCACGCACGCACCCACACACGCACACACGCACAAATACAAACACACACATGGACAGTGGTCGAAAACACAATCTCCGGCTACAACTTCTTATTAGTAAAGATGCCAGTTTCCCCCCATTTATAGAGATGTTCGATCTTGGCTGGTATTATCTTTCCAGATGGGAAAAAATGGTCTGAGCAGTCTTTACAGATAGGGCTATTCTTGTAGACTTTGGATAAACTGAGAAAAGTTGCCTCCATGCTTTAAAAAGCTGAATCCTATTTACTTAGATGACCGGCGCACTGGTGCCTGACTAATGACGCACAGGGGAGCCATGTTATCAACTGAAAATTATGATTATGATGAGGATGATGAAGTTGGACAAATATGACTTTGCAGAGCGCAAAGCTCTATTGTTAAAACATGTGGCGAGTAGCCTAATCCTCTTGGCCGCTGTGCCAATGTTATAATCATTATAGCTTAGATATTGATAAAGTGATATTGCTGGTGACATGGCAGTCTGACGTGCAGCTGCGCTGCACTGCGGTGGTCTTGTGATTGTAACATGTGTGCTTGTAGCCTGCAGGTCTGCACTGTCATAATTTTAACTAATCATCATCATCAACATTAAAGACTAATAAATACACAAGCAAAAGTGGCCTTAACGATTAGTTAATTTATATAGCTTTGTGTGTCTATTGTGCAGTTGTCATCTGTATGTTTTACTATTATTTCTCAAATGATGATAATGATTCATGAATGCTTGAAAGCCCTGCAGTTAACACGATGACTGCCAGGGGCCACAAGGTGCCGCTAGAGTGCCAGCCATTCCATAAGGCTTCATAGTAACATCCGGTTAACCACAAAGAAGTGGCTTGTGTTTTTTCTGCAAACAGTGTTATGAACGTAAAATGGAGGCCGAGAGCTAACAGTTAGCTATCGGCTATTTATTTTTTTAGAAGCCCGATCGGAGGCTATTTAGCCGCAAAAATTTTTTTTCCGCTGCACTAGGAACACAGTTCAGAGAAAATGAGATCTAAAGATGTGACTATGTATTGGATTGGGCAGCGCGTTTCGGCAGCGTTACCCGATTACGGGCCGGTGGAAAGAGAGCTCAATAGACGGCTTGGATCAAGATTTAGACCGGGGCTTCGTTGAGGCCTCCGATTATTTAATTCTTTTTATTAAAGAAACCGAAAATTTTCGGTTTTGGTACCTCAGATACGTCTTGCAAAAATAGAGCTCAGGGTAAGTAAAATAGCAAAAAAAATATTGTATTGGATTGAAAAAAAGAACCGAAATTGTTCGGTTTTAGCACTAAAAGAGTTAAGCATGTGGGCATGTTAATGTGTTAGCACCTGAACGCACACAAATGTATTGTAATGAATATAAGTATAATATTAATAGGATTGGTGGGGCTTGTACCTATGCTAATTCGGATCAACACGTCCTTTCAAGTTACGAGGATATCTTATCATTATAAGAATACAGTTACGAAAAATTCTGCGGTTTAAGATGTCATGAATCTGACTAGACTTCTCTCTACGAAGGATTTTAAGAAGAAAGTTACGAATAACATTAGTGAATTAGGCCCAATGCCTCCGGTCATGGCCGTCGCTGGCGGAGGCATAAAAACACAGACAGAGGGACAGAAAGAGACATGCATGGAGGAGACAGCAGAAGTGGGACAGACATGGCGAACGGCAGAGGTGAAGACAGATATGTACACACAGAAAGACAGTAAGAGTACTGCAACGGAGGGCAAGCAGAAAAGAAGATTTCTGCAGCACGTTGTGTGTTTGCACCCTAGTGTGTGGGAGGGCGAGCGTTCGCTGCTGTTCAGCTGCACATATACAGGGCGTGTGTAGTTATGGATGGGAATAGAGGGTTCACAACACTCACCTGTGTGGGCGTACGTAAGAAGCACTATAGTGGGAGGTTTGTGTTTTGTGTGTGTGTGTGGGTCCATTTTTACACAGGTTTACATGCATGCAGGCTGTGCATGTGTAAGGGCAAAAAACAAGCAGAACAACAGACACTGTAGGAAACTGACAGCTGATAAGCTAGGGGGAGGACAAGAGAGAGAGAGAGAGAGAGAGAGAGATACAAAGACAGAGGAAAACAGCGCAGGGGAGAGAGAGTCAGAGAGAATGAGCGAGAGAGAAAGAGGGGAAAATGGAGCGTGGGATATGGGGAGGCATTGCAGGAGATGACAAAATTACTTCTTTAGGGAAACTAATTGCTGGAGGTTCGTCAGCTGTAATTACAGGTCCCTGTGTTAATAGTCAATTGCGCTCTCCTCTCCAGGAAGGGTGGGGAGGGGAGAGAGGGAGGGAGGGAGGGAGGGAGGGAGGAAAAGACAAGACTTACAGAAAGAAAACGGGAGAATGTGAGAGGGAGAGAGAGAGAGGAGGTGGGAGACAGCGGTGACAGTAGAGGGAGAGACGAGAGAAGGAGAGGAAAGGGGGAGGAACAGGAAGAAAACGTGAAAGAGAGGGCGCCAGAGAGAGAGAGAGAGAGAGAGAGAGAGAGAGAGAGAGAGAGAGAGAGAGAGAGAGAGAGAGAGAGAGATGCTCTCTTTGAATCTGTACTTCTCTGGGAGCACTCTGTTTCCATGGCAACAATTAAAATAGGCCTCTCAACACACACGCATACACATATACACATAAAGACACTGTCAGTGGACATACAGTAGAGATATATATGCTCATGCAAACCAGCGCGCGCGCACGCACGTGCGCACGCAAGCACGCACGCACGCACGCACGCACGCACGCACGCACGCATGCACACACACACACGTTTAGTGATAAGCATTGACCATTTGCTGACGTAGACAGGCTCACTGTTTAGCTTTGCTATATGTAAGCTACTGTATGCAGAGAGGATATTTTACACACCGGTTATTCTCATGCACAAATGAATTCGCATGAAATCCTCTGACACATGTAGCACTTGCACATACACAGGTATTCACACACTCTCCCACACATGCAGTAGCAGCCCATATCCACCCAGAGACACTCACACACACAGACACACACACAAACACACTGTACACACACTGTACGCACACAGACACGGATATTAGCCAGGACCCTGCGTAACTCTGGGCGTCATTCAGGGAGATGAGGCCTTTAAAAAGACTCACGTTGATGCAAAGCGTGTCCCATAAAGAACATAAAAATACCGGCTATGAAGATCATAGTCGGGCTATGGCACTAAATGACCCCATTTTCCCCATCAGTTGAGCCCTGAGGATGTGGATCACCCACCATTTGCTCTATTAGCCACACCAGCGCACACAGCAGCCATATCAGTTACACGCGGGTGGCTCGCTGGCCACGCTGGTAGCCCAGTGGCCCCAATAAAGGCCCTCCGGGCAGTAGCCCCGATCTCTGTATACATTAGCTTTATTTCAACAGAGAGGGTTTGCTGTGCTCACAGTGATTAACCCTGCTTCACATTGACACTACACACATACCGGTATCTACTGTAGAGTCTTGTATTGGAGGAGTTTGTGGGTTAGATGCCTTGCTCAAGGGTTACTAAAAATGGTCAAGCGGTGAAGAAAATTCAGGGGGAATGTAGCAGGAATTAGAAAATAAACTCTTTTGGTTATCGTCATTGTCGGGTGAAAACCTTGTATGTCCAAAACTGTTCGTTTTGCATTTATCATTTTAGAAATTATTTAAACTAGTGAAATCAGCTGACCTACAAGCACACATGTAGATCGACTGTTTTCACTACTTTTGTGCAACGGCCTTATTATGCTGTGCTGATGCACAGTGTGCATATGTTACTGTATGCTGATGACACTCAACTGTTTTTGTCCTCCCCCCCTTCTGCCACCCAGGTGGAAGAACGCATTGCTGCATGCCTGACCGACATCTCACTGTGGATGTCAGCCCACCACCTCAAGCTGAACCCGGACAAGACAGAGCTTCTCTTCTTCCCAGCTAAGACTTGCCCCATGCAAGATCTCACTATTTCCATAGATAATGCATTGGTGACTTCGGTTCCAACTGCTAGAAACCTTGGGGTAGTCCTGGACAGCCAGCTATCATTCAAGGCACACATTGCATCAGTCACCCGGTCCTGTAGGTTCACACTCTATAACATCCGTAAAATCAGACCCCTCCCCACCCAGGAGTCAGCCCAGCTCCTCATCCAGACATCTGTCATTTCTAAACTTGACTATTGTAAATCTCTCCTCAATGGCCTCCCGGCATGTGCACTTAAACCTCTCCAACTGATCCAAAATGCCGCGGCCAAAATTCTCACGTCTCCCCCCCTCTCTGCTCACTCCACTGGCTCCCGGTTGCGGCTAGCACTGAATACAAAACACTGATGCTGACCTTCAAAGCAGCCAAAGGTACGGCTCCTCCATACCTCCAAAACCTGATCAACCCCTACAACCCCACCCGTTCGCTCAGATCAGCCAACACACGGATTGATTGATTGATTGATTGAAGGCTTTATTAGAAGTTTGCATAGGAAAATGTACAGATTCATGACGGTACAGTTCACTGGTACAAGGTCTACTAAAAGGAGATCCATGAAAAGACTAAGCTTATTTCAACAGGAAACCATTTAAGTATCTCATATAACATTGAATGACAGACAAATAGAACACAGTACTATGCAGTAGATATGTAAAGAAAAAGGGGAAAAAAAAAGAAAAGAAAACAGTAAATCTAAACAAACAGTAAGTATATACAAGGAATATACAGTAAATCTAAACAGACAGTAAGTATGTACAAGGAATATACAAGTATACAAGTATATACAAGGAAGGGGCAGGGAGGGTAGGGTTGGGCTAGGTTTTTTACCAGTTGCGAACGGCTGCTGCCTGTAAGTGGTTTTTCAGGGCAATTTTAAAGGATGCTAGTGATCCACACTCCTTTATGGCCTTCGGTAAGGCATTCCACATTTTTGTGGTATAGCAGAAGAACGAGTTCGACCCTTTCTTTGAGTTGACTCTGGGTTGAACGTGATCTGTGGCACTGCCTCTGGTGTTGTAATTATGGACATCCTTAACGTTTATAAAGTATTTTGACAGGTACTTGGGTATCATAGTGGTGTAGTGTATCTTGTACACCAGGCCCATTGCAAGTTGCTGTACTCTGTCATCTACTCTGAGCCACCCCACTCTTAACTGGTGAGTAGCGGTGAGGTGAGTCTGATAGGGAAGGTTAAGCAGGACCCTAATTAGTTTATTTTGGGCTGTTTGGAGTTTAGTTTTAAGGGCTTGTGGGGCGTCACGATACCATACGTGGACTCCGTAGTCAAAGAGGGGCTGGATTATTGCACCAGCTATGGTCTTCAGTGTGTTGAAGTTGACCATTGGGGCGATCCTCTGTAGGAAACGAGTTCGTTGGTTGATTTTTTGTATTACTTTTGAAGTCATCTTTTCGCTGGAAAGATTAGCTTCAAGGATACATCCTAAGTAAGAGATTTCGTTTTTTCGTGTTATGACCTTGTCACCCACTTTGATTGTGAAGTCATCTACCTTTTTGAGGTTATGATTTGATCCAAAGAGGATGGACTCGGTGTTTCCCAGGTGAATTGATAATTTGTTGTCGTTAAGCCATGTGCAGATCTTACTCAGTTCAGAGTTAAGTGTCTTTTCAACCTGCAAGTGGTCCTTGCCCGAGACTAGGAGAGCCGAGTCATCCGCGAACAGGAACAGGTTGCAGTCGCAAGCAGATGCCATGTCGTTCACGTATATTAGGAACAACAGAGGTCCCAGTATGCTACCTTGAGGAACACCACAGCTTACTGGGAGGGGGGGGGACAGGGTTCCGTTAATCTCCACCACCTGTTCCCTCCCCACCAGGTAAGATTGCATCCAGCTCACTGCTGCGCTGTCAAGACCGATGGCTTTTAGTTTCTCAATCAGAATAGCATGATCCACGGTGTCAAATGCCTTCTGGAGGTCCATCATGACCATGCCACTATATTTGCCCTGATCCGCTTCGCGTTTGATTTGGTCAGTCAAATAGAGAAGGCATGTGTCAGTGGAATGGGATTTTCTGAATCCAGATTGGAACTCGTAAATCAGATTATTCTCATCGAGATATCTTGCAATCTGTTCGTAGACTATTTTCTCCATGACTTTGGATATGGAGCTAAGAATGGAAACGGGGCGGTAGTTTCCAGGGTCTAGTTTGCTACCTTTTTTGTGCAGGGGGGTTACTTTTGCTAGTTTGAAGTCCTGGGGGACATGACCCTGTTCGATGGAAAGGTTAATTATGTGGGTAATGATTGGAGCAATGGTGGCGGCTGAATCTCTGAGAAATCTAGCTGGGATTTTATCAAGGCCAGATGCTGACAGAACCCTCGCTAAAAGCCCCAGGACAAAAGTCCACTCGTCCTCGACAATTTGCTCTCCAGGCCCCCAAACTGTGGAATAAACTCCCTGTCGCATTTGGAACAACAGACTCACTCCCTAGCTTCCGCCGTGGACTGAAGACTCACCTTTTCAGACTCCACCTAAACCCATAGCACTACTGAAATACTCAATGACCATACATGAAGCTAGTTAGCATTTTTTAGGTTTTTAGAAACTTTTTTTACTGATTATATTGTTTTTCTCGATTGATATTCATATGCATTTGTTATATTGTTGTTGATGTTCTGACATATTATCTTGTTTATTATAGTGATGTATTATCTGCTTATTGTCTCCACCAGCCGAAGGCTGAGGGAGAGTATGTTTTCCCCTCCGTCCGTGTGTCCGTCCGTCCGTGCGTCCGTCCGTCCGTCCGTGCGTGCGTGCGTGCGTGCGTCCGTGCGTCCTCGCAGTTTGTGAGCGCCAAATCTCAGTCGCCGTTGGCCCGGTCGCTGCCAAAGTGAGCACACACATTCCCTGGATGCCAATCTAGAACCTCTGCCCTAAATTTTTCAAATGGGCCTTTTCTAGCGCCAACTAGTGGCCGATGTTTGCTAAACACATTTCTGTGCACTACTCTTACAGATTTTGTCCAAAAATCCTACAAATCGGTAGGCAATATCTCGACAGTCATGTGATCGACACGGATCTGTCCGATTTTGCATATTCCATCCTGATTGGCTAAGATTGGCTTCCAAAGTTTGTGGGATTGAGCCGTTTTGAACAAAATGCCTCAAATCACAAACGCAAAGTGCAATTATCATGAAATCGCGCACACACGTTCCCACTAGGCCGAGGAAGAAATGCCACTTAATTTTTTTTTTATCAGCCTCATGGTGGCGCTATAACAGCCCGATTTGTGGTTTTACCTATAACTCCACCGATCAGTTTCAAACTTTGTAAGCACACTCCCTAGAGGCTAAGGATAAACCTTTGCCCTGCATTTTTCACATAAACCTTTGCCCTGCATTTTTCACATCAGCCTTTTATAACGCCACCTTTGGGCCGACTTATGGAAAACACATTTTTGGATATTACTCCTTGAGATTTTATCCAAAAATCATGCAAATCGGTACACAGTATCTCTATAGTCATGTGATCAAGTCCGATCCGTCTGATATTTCACATTCCATCCTGATTGGCTAATATTAGCTTCCAAAGTTTGCAGGATTGCTCCGTTTTTGAACAAAATGCCTCAAATCATCAACGCAGCTTGCGATTACCGTGACATTTGCCACACATATTCCCATTAGGTCAAGGAACAAATGCTACCTTTTTAACATTGTCCTGTTATAGCGCCACCAGCAGGTACACTTTAGCAAAACACATTTTTGGAACACAATGCTTGAAATCATGCATGCAGCGTCCGATTGCCATGAAAGATCTAAGGTGAAGAACATATGCCACCCTTTTTACATTGGCCTATTATACAGTAGCACCACCAGGACGCACGGCCTGGTGGAGACCTGTGCTCGGAAGAGCACTGCTTCTAGTTGTAAGTCGCTTTGGATTAAAAGCGTCTGCTAAATGCCTAAACTGTAAACTGTAAACTGAAGCAGGGCTTTACTTTGCGAAAGAACGCACACATTTGAAACTTGGAGATACAAGGTTTCCACCCGACAACGTTGTTATGTTATGTGTCTGTTATTCATACATACCGTGCATACACGCACGCACACACACGCACACGCACACACACACACACACACACACACACACACACACACACACACACACACACACACACACACAGCATTTCAGCATCTACATTAACTGCTCCTAACACAAGTCTGACGTGAAGATTGATCACAATATAATGTCTCTCACTTTCACTTGGCCCAGGACAATCACTGGAGGGAAGTGATGTGAGCTGACAGGTCACATCCAGGGAAAGGCAGAGAGTCAGACAAAGTGACAGTGCACTCCAAAAGTCTCTTCAGAAGAACCTCCAACGGGGAATTCAGAACACTGGGGTAATAAAGCAGTAGACGAAATCCCTCTTTTTGAATATGGTCTTTGTACAAGCTACACTCTACACTCCCCTACATTTCATACTTATGGTACTTCACTCCGACAAGCCTAGGCTTCTCGACGCGCGCCCAAAGACTTAAAAAGACATTGGTCGATTAAAAAGGAACTCCCTCGACCACCCACTACCAAACAAATACAGGTGCTAAATGGGCTCAAATGGACGATAAAACGGGCTAATAGTCACTAATGGACGTCAGGGCTAACATGGCTCATATGCTGCAGTGGAGACTCAACAGAGCAGGTTATATGAGGCATGACGCAAATATTACAGCCCTGTAATTGCCCGCCCCCCCCAGCCCCCGGACCCCCCTCTCTCTCAGTGATAAATCATACAATTATAACTGGCAAGGGGTCCACGGCATTGTTTTGCATGTGTGCAAAAACAGGCTGATTATTAGATGGAGGAGCTTCAAAGAAACCTTCACAGACAGACAAACAGACACGCACGCATGCACGCACACACACACACACACACACACACACACACACACACACACACACACACACAATTAGCTGTCCAGTCAATCACAAAAACTTGGCATGCACTCATTTGAATTATATGAATCAACAACTTTCCATTCCAATGACTACAGAGTTTGCTGTAATAAATCCACAGAGGACAAGGGGCATTATTGTAGGAAATGGTTTAGAGTGTGCGCGTGTTGATGAATTTGGTCTGTAAAGGTGTAAACTATATGTGCCCTGGCTCGCTTTCCTAAAAGTAAATTCGTTTTTTTTTGTTTAAAAAAATAATAAAAGCCAGCATCTGTTCTAGCAACAAGGATGCTTTTGAGAAGCCAAGACCCTATACGCTCTGGACCAGCTCGGGGTCATCAATATGTCTGTACACAGACAAATGTGTCCGTGGCAAAGACTTGGTCTTGACCGTGGGACATTTTTGGATTATATTATTTTCCACACTATTATAATGTTCTTATTTTCATCATAACTGAATGTCAAGTCTCCAGGTTTTCTTCAGAATATGTATGACACTGATTTACTACGACACTATGCCCAACTAGTACGTTTTATTTGCAACTCAGAGTTAAGGGGGTCCACTTCCATTTGTACACTCTCAGAGGTTATGGTCATATATCTGTATGTGTTTCTGGTTATTGTCTACTCATGTCTGTGGCAAAAATTGAATTTTGACAAAAATGTCCACCAAAAGCCAGCATGGCAATGACCCCTGCTCTGGACAGCTGACCAGGCCACGGAGCACACACAAAAATGGTACACAAATGTGCAAGTTTTCCTCAGGATTTTACGGTGCGGACCCATTATACTACGGATCAGAGGAGAAACGCTGTGGACTCTGGCACTGCCAAACCTACGTACATTATGTGAAGAAATTACTACTGAATGCCCCTCTAATGTGTGAACTTATTATAAACGGCTATCATAAATATTCACAGACTCCCGTCTGTGCTTCCTGTTGTGGAGGCGTAAGGTGATTTTGTATGGTCTTTTTGTGCATGTGCGTATGCCCTGGTGTATGTGTGTGGGTGTGTTGTTTCCCCGAGTGTACGTACATGGCTCTGTGTGCGCGCGCGTGTGTGCGTGTGACGTGTGTGTGTGCACATTTGGACTTGTGTCTGTACGTGATGTTCTGAAGCAGCCACTCAAAGCCCCCTCAGCTGCAAATTCAGTTCCACGGCCACAGACATAATGGTGTCTATTTCATCAGCGCTCAAGTACTCTCTCTCTCTCTCTCTCTCTCTCTCTCTCTCTGCCTCTCTCTCTCTCTCTGTCTCTCTGCCTCTCTGTCTCTTTCTAACTCTGTTAACTGCAATGTTCCTGTTTGGTCAGTTTCCGGCTGTTTAAACTACACTTCCAAAACTACACTTCCCTTTTTCTCACTCTTGCCTCTTGCTTATCGTTCTCTTTCTCTGCCCCTCACCCCCGTCCCCCGTCCCCCCTCTCACCTTATCTCGTCTTTGCTCATTATATGGTAAGTGTCGGCCTTGTCAGTGCCGCTATTTGCATGAAAACTCGAGGACAAAGGCAACTGGCAATCTTTCACATTTATTGCCTGGTTTGATATTTCGGAGGACAGCAGAGGACGGGAGGAAGAAGACAATCTCCGTCCATCTCTCTGGATGACTTCAAACAGTTCATGGCGCCCGTCGTGCATTATCTTTGCTGGTAGCTCAGGCGTGCTGTGGTGGCTTCATTTGTCCTTTTAATTGAAATGAGAACGGCGCGAGTCGAGAGAGAGACAGGCTAGTGAACCGGCAGCAGCCGCAGGATGAACGACGTGCGAGTCGAAGAACAAACCCGAGCTTTGTGACGGAAGCTTTTTGGTTAGAAACAGACGACGGGCGCAATGCCCTTTTCACAGGCAGCTTGTGATTCCATTATCAATAAGAAACATACAGATAAGGCTAGGGACAAACTTTCCATGTTTGCCTGTGTGTGTGTGTGTGTGTGTGTGTGTGTGTGTGTGTGTGTGTGTGTGTGTGTGTGTGTGTGTGTGTGTGTGTGTGTGTGTGTGCTTGCGTGCGTGCGTGCGGCGTGCATGTGTGTGTGTGCATGTGCGTATGCGCGCAGGCTTGCAAAGCTATCTTTGTGGGGACCTCATGTCCCCACAAAGATAGTACAATCCAGGGAAAAAAAACACAAGGTCTTTAGGGGTTAGGTTAAGGGTTAGGGTTAGGGTTAGGGTTTAGGGTTAGGGTTAAAATTAATGGAATGTCCCCACAAAGAAGTAGACTATGTGTTATGTCCCCACAAAGTAGCAATTGCAAACCTGTGTGAGTGTGTGTGTGTGTGTGTGTGTGTGTGTGTGTGTGTGTGTGTGTGTGTGTGTGTGTGTGTGTGTGTGTGTGTGTGTGTGTGTGTGTGTGTGTGTGTGTGTGTGTGTGTTGGTCCACTAAGGGTCCGCTATGTGTTATCGGCTGTTTATTTTGCCTAAAACACTTCAGGTTGACAAATGTGTTTTGACATCAGGCAGGGAGATAAGCACTGTGTTTCCTGGGATGCTTCTGAGGGACAAACATCAATTCCCACAGGTTAAGTGGCATTCAGTCATAGTCATACATAAGGTCCACAGGTTGAAACTACAAACAGAGACCTGGCGTGCATTCAGGGTAAAGTTTGTTAGCAAAAAGTACCCGTGGCGACCTGTGGGCAGTAGTGAGTAAAAGGTTTTCCTCTGGACCAAGGAAGAATAGATGGAAGTGACGTTGTACAGCAACACAGAACATTTTGCACAAAATGTCATTGTTAATACATCTTTCTTTGAGATTTACACAATACACAAGCCAATAGATACCTTTCAAAACGATCAGGGTATTACCACGAATTTTGCCACTTTTGGATGGAAACTGAGGAAGTTGTTAGCAATGTTAGCGGTTGCTAGCTCTAACCTTGTAACATAGCTACATATGTATGCATTTATTTCATATTTACATTAAGCTCTGACATTTATGTCAAACATACTGTGGTATACTGGACTGGGCTATTAACTCATTTTGGATTAAGAAAAAATGTAGTACATAGCTGCCAAGATTTAAAAAGCATTGTTGTATCACACATTGTTTCCATTTTTCCAAGTCCATATTCGGGAGTCTTACATACTTTCACAACTGTCATCTAGTGGTTGATTAGTTGATTAGGCATATAGAATTCTTGGGATTAAAAGCACAGAACACGTATGCCACTATGCATGCATGGAATAAAAAACGCACATTGTCTCTCACTCCAAACGTACACAAAACCTAGCGTAGAGTAGGACTCCGAACAAGCCTTTACTCCACCTCACACAGGACACAACCCATTCAGGCCGGGAACACATTTTGCTGTTTGGGAGGGGCTTACAGTACATGTACAGTATTTAGCAACATATTTGTTTTGTAGGCTAATTTCTGACTTAGCCCTATTCTATATTAGGCCTAAATGGGTTAAGCTGAATCACTTAACCACTGTTGTCACAATTGCACAATTTTTCCAATTCTTTCATGTTTTTGAGATGTCAAAAAGGGAAGGGATATTTCACCTATTATGACATGCCCAAAATATCTGAAAGTGGTTCATTTCTACTCCATATTCCTTTTCTCCCCTGACCTTCTCTAACATGTATTCCTTTATCTTCTCCTCTATTATACTATATACAGTATTTATATAATATCATATAGAATAGATGATGCAAGCTTCTCTTGCATCATCTCTCCACCATCGCACGCCTGATTTATACCCGCAGTTGCAGATCTACAAGACACGTTGTGAGCCTGCAGATCTGCTATTGTCAGGCATCATGGTAAATGACCATGTCAGTCAGTGGTAGACAAGGGCAAACAACATCGCCACACACACGCACACACGCACACCACACACACACACACACACACACACACACACACACACACACACACACACACACACACACACACACACACACACACACACACACACACACACACACACACACACACACACACACACACACACCACCCCGCACCAGTGCTGCCTGTAATCACTTTAAATGTGTTTTATTGTCAGCTTTTCATAGATTAGAGGCACAATAATCTGTCCTCCTCCATCCATCTCATTCCAAGCTGTTATTTTTGGCACTAGGATCCTGCCTTTTGGATTAGGTGTGCAGTGTTTCTGTGTGTGTGTGTGTGTGTGTGTGTGTGTGTGTGTGTGTGTGTGTGCGTGCGTGCGTGCGTGCGTGTGTGCGTGCGTGTGTGTGTGTGTGTGTGTGTGTGCTCGCGTGTGCGTGTGGTGTGTGTGCGTGTGTTTGTGTGTGTGTGTGCACACGCTAACTATGTGAAAAACAATGACATTGCAGCGCTACATGAACAAAGTGAATGGAACCTGAATTGGGAGCCACGCTGCGGCAGTTTCTTAAAAGAAGACAGTGGAATATGCATGGTTCAGACAGTGGAATATGCATGGTTCAGCCGCAGGCTCCACATCGGACGCTTGAATCTGACGTTGCGGTTGGACACATCAAACCCAAACCCTGAAATATGCTTAGGCAAGAACACAGCCTAATCCACTGCTGTACTGAGGCAATGTACTGCCAATAGAAAACACACCACCAAATGTCGCACAAACACAGGACAAATAAGTGAGGAAAACTTGCCATATTCCTAAAATACAATTAATAATAAAATAAAATGTGATAGCATAAATTCAGATATGTGATTGTTTATTTGTTAAAGATGCCCAGAATCCTTCAATTGTGTGTCATTAGTGTTATTGTATGTATTGCCTCTCTGGTTTGTGGGTTCTATTTCTGAACTTTGCTCTGTAACTGCCGTTTAAAGGCCGAATGACTCTTAGTCAGTGCGCTAGTGAGCTTGTTGATCAGCTATGTTCGCTATCTATCGTAGAACACAGTATACTATTGTAGGGCTTAAGTGGTTAAGACAAGAGTGGACAACACAACATGAGCACACACACGTAACCTTTACCAAGCACCTCCCATTCCTATTACCTTAGCTAACACCAGGTGCAGAAACCTATCTCCTCAATCTCCCCCTAGGCTGAATATTGACTGATGACTTTCATTTTCAGCTATCAATTCTGTTTCTAATTTTACACGTTTCAATTAATTCCAGGTATTCTGGCGCACGACAAGCCATGATTAGAAAGAGCAGGAAGACATATTTAATGATTTGAGACTGTGGTACAGAGGTTTGAGCATTTGTTTCAACGGTGTGTTGAGACAACCTGCCGTCCCTTTTTGGCCATGTCATTATTAGTGAAAATGTTGCAAGATCTTCAGAACAATTGTAAGAGCGTTTTGGGATTTTCACTATTTCTGAAAATAAAAAATGTGGGTGTAAGTAGTTAAGCCTTTGTAAATGCATGGACAGCATGCACACACATACTTTAATACAGTGTGTGTGTGTGTGTGTGTGTGTGTGTGTGTGTGTATATACACACAGTATATTAGGGGTGTAACGATATAGTAACTGCATCAAAATATCGTTTTTAACTCATACAGTGCCATCCGGCCACAAGGGGTGCTAGAGTGCCAGAAATTTATCCATAGACCTTCTTTATAGCTTTCGTCGACCCTCTCCCAACTGGCTTGTGTTTTCACTCCGGTCAATCCTATGGGTGTCCAGAGGAGGAAGCTAGCTGACACGTAGCCAAAATGCTAACCCATTTAGAAGCCCGATCTAAAGCTATTTCAGCCGCAAAAAACTTTCTCTTTGGGTCTGGGGACACAATCCGGAGAAAATCCTGTCTAAAGATGTGATTTATTATTGGAGTGGGCGGCGCGATTCGGCCGTTAGCGCGAATACGGCCCGTGGATGGCCGAGTCTAAGTCCCGGCCAAGGATGGACGTCTAGACCGGGGCTTCGTTGAGGCCTCCGATAAAATAATTCATTTTATTAAATATCCCGGACATGTTCGGGATAGGCACCCTGGAATACGTCGCGCCGCCTACAATGAACATTTGGTGAACATTGGGGGGGGGGTCTAAACTTTATTTTAAACCATTTTCAATGGAATAAATCGTCGGAGCATCTAGCGTCTCTCGTTGGTGAGCGCTGGGCGAGCCGGGACCACCCACGTTGCTCCAAGCAGCTCGGGGTAAGTAAAATAGCAAATAAAAAATTGTTTTTGATCCCGAATATCCTGAACATGTTCGGGATAGGCACTAAAAGGGTTAATTATAAGTATAGAAGTATATCGAAATGAAAACAGCTAAATTTGAATTGTATCGTTTGACTTTGTATCGAATCGGCAATGCAAATAATCTATTGTATCGATACTAACTACTTGTGCATTGTATTTAGCATTTTTAAGAAGAAAAATTAAAAGGAGGGGTTTAATTACTTTTCCTTTGCATATAGCTACACTGGACTATCGATAAATGTAATCACTTTGTTTTCGTATTTATATCCATAATAAATAACATGTTTCCCTTAAAAACCTGCACTATCCACACTTTTCACACAGATTTAATTTCTTTGCTAAATAGTTACTATATCGATTTTAAATCATTGAATCGAATCGTAGCGTATATCGCCATGAATGAACCAATATCGTCCATGTATTGTATCGTCAACCATGTATTGTGATATGCATCGAATCACTATTAAAATGTATCGTTACACCCCTAATATATATATATATATATATATATATATATATATATATATATATATATATATATATATATACACTCTTTAAAAAAATATATATGCACATAACAATTTAGTACATATGTAGTAACCTCGCCTACCAGGCTTTCTCCCGGGAGAGAGCCTGGTGTTCGTTCACAACAGACCGTTTGGTTTCCGCCTAAAGCGTGGAACCCACTAGAAGAAGCGGCGTCGCTTTGATTTAGTTCCCCCCGTTTGTTTCCCCAATCCCTTTTAAAATGCTGGAGTAGCCTACGTAGTCTTGCCAGTCGCTACGAGTTGGATTAAAAGATGCACATACCAAACGAAATTTTCGAAAGCAAAACTACGCCTCATCAAGGTGTTTATTAGGTCGGCCCTAAAAGTATGTCCTTGGGTGCAGGGGAATATTTTGGGTTAAAACTGAATCCGGTTGATAGTTCCGGCCAAAGTGTAGTCCGTCTAGGACTACAACATGACGTAAAGTGGTTTCCGCTCCCGACCGGATCAAACCCCGTAAAGTGAAGTGATCCCAGACTATGTAGAGAGAGAGGGGAAGAGAGTCAGAGAGAGGTTCTGCATATCTCCTTTTTCGAGCAGTTATTTTTCGCATGATCATCATAATTTTACTGCAGACGTAAGGTTGTCACAGCTGTCTCTCCAAAAGTCTTCCCGGGCATGCTCTCTCTGTTTCTCCCTCTCTCTCTCTCTCTGGGTGATGATGAGACTCCCCATGGGGATCTTGACATAGGAGCACCTCTCCCAACGGATGTTCCCCGGGTTTAAACCCACCCAATGCTAAGCTAGAGAGCGAAACATGCTACGCAGAGGTGGTCCTCAAACGTAACAGACAGGCAGAGTGGGCCGATGGCCTATGGACAGGCGTAGTTTGGCAGATAGACAGGCAGAGTCAGTGGACTCAGTCAGAAAGAGACAGAGACACGCAAGCAATAGAGATCCACAGAGGAGACATACAATCTCACTCTTACGCAGCATCCCTGCCTCATCCAAAGAACTTTGGCAAGAGGGCTTTGGTTCTGGGTCAAACCCCGTAGAAAAGAAAAGAAAAGAAAAGAAAAGAAAAGAAAAGAAAAGAAAAGGAATAATCAATAGAGTCTGTGTAAATGTTTAATTCCACTATTATGTAAAAACATGGCCCTAGGTATGACGTTGCCACTGTGCTTATGTTTAGTAGCTTGTCGTTAGCAAAAACTTGTGTTTTTAACAAGAAGAAGAAAGAAACAATTCAATGTTCATTTTAGCTCAAATATGAATATTGGCTTCACACTTGGCGCTTGCCACCAGGGGACATACAAGGACTCTGTCTGTGTGTCAACGAGGTCCAGGAGTAAAGCTAGTTGGATCATTAAATCTCCAAAAATATCTATGAATCCACAAATATGTAGATCCTTGATGTCATGTCATCAATATGACTCACATCGGTAGGACGGTTCACAGAGATGCTGTGCATTCTTCAGCCCACTGGGCATCATTCCCAGCGGGCATCGACCATGGAACCTGTTTACAATGCTTGGTCTATATGGCATTTGCACATTGTATGGCGCGTAACAATTTATATGGTGCCCAGTCGACACGGTTGTATAAACCAGTGGTTCTCAACATGTGGGTATCTATTCATTCAGTGGGAGTCAGACTTAAATATTACTATTGATGAATCTTTGTGGTCAGATCTGTGTAGTGATAGCCTCTCTGCTACAATTAATTCCAGGTACAGATTGACCCACTATAATTTTCTCCACCAACTTTATTATACACCTCAAAAGTTGCATAGATACAAATCTGAGATATCAGACATGTGTTTTAGATGTGGCACAGAAGAGGGCTCCTTTTTACATTGTACATGGCAATGTGTTAAGGTTAAAACATTCTGGTATGATCTCTGTGATACACTGGCTAAAATTATAGATGCCCCTTCCCATTAGACCCTGAACTTTGCCTATTGGGCAATTTCACCACCATCAGTGCAAATATAAGAAAACACAAAATAAAGTTTATCGAGGTGGCACTCGGAGTTGCTAGGAAATGTATTTCAATAACTTGGAAGTCTGACTCCCCCGTCCCCATTGCAAAATGGTTCGCAGAAATGAACAGCTGTGTTCCGCTAGAAAAAATTACTTATATTCTGAGAAGTCAAACAGGATTTGAGACTTTCTTGAAAATCTGGCAACCCTATTTGACCCATATGGAAACGTTGTCATTACCTGTGTCAGAGATGTTGTAAGTTATTTATACCTGCCTCAGTCTGGTCGGTTGCCTCCTGAAGCTATCTAATGTTTATACAGTATAATTGTCTCTTCTTGTTTTATTTTATTTTCTATTATTTCTTTTATGTACTATTATTTGTACTATGTTTATGTTTTGTTTGTATGTGGGTTTGTATGTGGGGTGTGGGGAGGGGGAATGGGAGAATTGTGTGTTTGTTGTGCATTGTATACTTTTGAGAAAATTGAAAATAAAAACAAAATATTCAAAAAAAAACATGTGGGTATCTGTACTATCTGCACATCATCAGTGACAATTTAAGGACTTTTTAACACCTCTAGAGGCAGAAATTGTGAAAATAGACGATCTACATGCTCACAACGCCTCGCGCTCACAACACCTCGCTATTTTCAAAATAGAACGTGTTACACAACATGTAATTCCTCAACTCTTATTGCTTGTCAGGGTGGCGGGGTCCCCAGTTAAAATATGATTATTTTGGAGGTTTCGCAGCCAGAAAAGGTTGAGAACCACTGGTATAAACGTGCTCAGCATAACCATGTACTGCTAAAGCCATCCAATGGGAGAGCTTAACGATTTAGGTGTTCAATGATGGTTTCACAAACCAAGGAAAGCCACATCCACTGGTTGTTTATATCCCACCACTGTACTGAATCTAAGCTAAGGCAACTGCCTCAGAAATAAAGCTGTACAAAAGCGATCCTAAACACCCACGCACACGCACACACACACGCACACACACACGCACGCACGCACGCACGCACACACACACACACACACACACACACACACACACACACACACACACACACACACACACACACACACACACACACACACACACACACACACACACACACACACACACACACACACGCACACGCACAAACTAACTTTTCAAATAGTTAACTGGTACACCCAGGAGCACAGCGTTTACCCATAAATATGCATGGATGCAACTGCAAGCCAACGGTGGCTCTGCACTGTGGCTACTGGGAACGTTCCTGTGAAAGAAGGGTGATGTGACTTCAGCGCGGGTTGCGAGCCCACTGGAGCCTCTCGCCGCCCGTCACCATGGCTACCCGGAGGACTCCATTTGCAGCGGCACACAGTAAGTGGAGTGTGTCGCTCCAGCACCTTCAATTAGCGACCCATTATCATTCATGAGTTTGTTTGTGCAAAGCTGTGAGATTGAATTCCACTTAGTTGTCTCCCTTTCGTCCTCCCCAGCAGCACTCGTCTGCTGATATGAAGCATGCTGAACGGAGGTGGAGGGATGTGAGCGGCTCACGCTCCCCCCCCCCACTGCCTGGCTGAGG